>NW_022900943.1:10893358-10907528 GCF_012274545.1 Fukomys damarensis | reverse complement strand
TTTTTTTTTTTTTTTTTTTTTTTTTTTTTTTTTTTGGTACCGGGAATTTAACTTGGGCCTTTGTGCTTGTGAGGCAGGCGCCAGAACCACAGAGCTAAATCCCCAGCTAGTTTTCTTTTCTATTTTGCATACTAGAAAGACAGAATTTTGCTTTGAATCTGAATGGAGTCAGATGGAAGTTGTTGGAAGGAGACTTTCAAACCAATAAATAAGTAAAATGAGTAAGAAGGAATTCTATTGCCCTAACACTGTCCAGATAAAACTCTAGAAAACTATGTATCTTTGCTACTGAGAACTTTAGCTGTGACATTTTGGATAGCATTGGTTATTTAGAGCGAAAATGTATTTCTGTTTATTTATTTCTATTCTCAGTCGTTTTCATTAGCACATGAAATTCATTTTAAATTGTGCAAAGTTTTAAAATGTAATTCCTAATTATAAGGGGCAAAATTCTTGACAATTTGGAGAAATTACATTTCTTTACTTCTCTTCTGACTGAATTATACTACTCATCTACCTACTATCCTTGAGAGTTCCATATGTGCCCTTGTGTTAGGTGACAGGCCTGGGGATGGGCTTCATTTGGTTAATGAACAAAAAATTGTACTCTAGGGTAGAGGGGATGATTAAAAATTGTATTGTTTTAAGCTTTTCTAGTTCTACTCATTAAGTGAGTAATTGGTCACCTCATTTTAAGCTTAAAACCAAGTTATAGACATTTATACAGGAGGTTGGTTAGCCAATCATCAGGCAAAGTTCTTCAATAACAGGACCAAAAGAGAAAAGCACTCTCTGAAGGGGTCAGAATGATTTAGAGAATGAGTGTGGGTAGATCATTTCAGGCAGAATAATTCTTCACGGTAGGAGCTCTCCTGTACAGGGTAGGATGCCTAGTAACACTCCTGGCCTCTACGTGGTAGATACCAACAGTATCCCGAATTGTAACATCCCCAATGTCTCCAGATGTTGCCCATATCTCCTCAGGAACAAAATTGCCTGGGGGAGACCATTAATGTAGGGCAGCAATGGCGAACCTTTTAGAGCTTTCAGTGATACACTGTAGCACATGTGCCGTAGGTTCACCAACACTGTCTACGATAAACCCCCAAATACTGAAATCAGTCAATTCTTAAGATCAGTATAAAAGAATGTGTAGTGCAGCCCCAAATTATACTCTAGCAGATAAATTGGTAAAGGCAGGAACTTTGTATTTCATCTACTTTTAACATTAAGTGAATAAATTATAACTGAATTACAAATGAATGCAGCAGGCAAATGGCCTACATGTGAGAAGTTTAGCATTTAAATATTCTCATTTAATCACAAAAAAAGTTTTTCTAAAGATTTAAGAGGAAGGAAGACAGAATCTAACTTAAATATTCTACATTTTGTTTTATTTGTGTGTATTTTATCTGCGTGCATGTATTTATACAGACATACATGTTTCACATTTATTTGGTACTTGGCACTGCTAGTCCTTGGGATACAGCAATGAAAAAGATAGCATTACCTTCTGGGACCTCAGTTTCCTCTTTTATAAAACAGAGAAAATAATCTTCTGTGCTATTAAAAGATGAAATCATAGTCCGTTTATGTTAGGAAGATGGCAGAATAAAAAGCTATGTATTTCATTCGCTCGCAAAACACTGACTTAACAAATTTATGTAGTCTAAGATCCTTTATGAGGATCGAGAAGCCAGTGAGGAAGTCATGGTAACCTAGGCAAGCTCAGAGTCGAGAACAGCTGCATTGAAACAGATAAGGAAAGAAGTCCAGTTTCAACTGGGTCTGTCCTTCTCTTATATTGGGACAGCTTATGATCTGGAAGAAAAGTTCAACTCATGCCTTATGCTTGGGAGGCTAAGTGAGGAGTGGAAGGCGTGTGCAATATTCTGGCTGTGGGGAGATGCCCCAAGGACAGATTTCTGTCTCTCCTGACTCAAAGCAATAACTATGAAATGGGAAGCAGAAGGGATGAATGAATGAATGCAAATAGCAAGGTAAGAAGTAAAGTCATCTATTTGCAGACACAGCATGATTTTGAATGTGGAGAATGTCAAAAATTCTATAAGAAAACCTATTATGATTAGTAAACTCAGTTAAATTTAGTATCTAAATTCAATATCAAAATAGGGTTTCTTTCTATATACTAACAGTGAACAAACAGAAAAGTAATTGAGAAAACAACACCATTTACAGTACATAAAAAACCTAAAATACTTAGGAGTAATCTTAAATAAGGTGGTGAAACATCTCCCCCGAAAATTATAAAGTACTGATAAAAGAAATTGAAGAAGACACAACCAAAGGGAAAGGCATTGTGTGTTCATAGATTGAAAGAATTAATATTGTGAAAATGTCTACATGACCCAAGATGGTTTACAAATGCAATGGAATCTATAAAAAATCTCAGTAGCCTTCATTGCAAAAAAATATAAAGAAACCTTAAAATCAATATGGAACCACTAGGGACTCTGAATAACCAAAATATTCTTCAGGGGGAAAAGAAAACAAAGCTGGAGGTCTCATAATTACTGATGTCAAAACATTACAAATCTATGACTTTCAAAACACCACGGTACTGACATAAAGATGGATGTGTAGACCAGTGGAAAAGAATAGAAAACAAGAAATAAACACTCATCAGTATAGCAAGGGCATCCTTGACAAATGTAGTAAAGTTATACCTTGGGGAGTAAAGTCTCTTCAGTAAGTGGTGTTGAGAAGACTGAATATTCACGTGCCAAAGCATGAAACTGGGCCCTTTCATCACATATAAAAATTAATTGAAAGTGGATTATAGAACTAAACATAAGACTTGAAACTACAAAACTTCTAGATGAAAACACAGACTGTGGGTACTTTATGTTACTGAATTTGGCAATGGTTATTTAGCCACATTACCAACAGTATAGACAACAAAAGTGAAAGAAAACAAATGTGACTATAGAGAACTGAACAACTTCTATGTACAATAGAGGTTGAAAAACAACAGTAGAGTAACAGTAGAAAAACAAGTGAGTCAAGAGTAAAAGTATCAAATATTGTTCTGCCATGTATTAAATAAGGGGTTAATATGCCAAATATATAAAGGACACAACAGCAGCAAACAGAAATGAAAAATGAGCAAAGCACTCAAAAAGACATTTCACTAAAGAAAATAAGCAAATTTCTAAAAACTATATTGAAAGATACTCAACTTCAAGCATCATTAGAGAAACACAAATAAAAACTAAATGAGACATCCCCTTCCTCTTATGAGGCCCACTATCACTAAAACAGGAAAATAATGGACATTGTTGAAGATGTAGAGAAATTAGAACCCTTGTGCATCATAGCTGGGAATATAAAATGGTTCAACAAGTAGGGAAAAGAACATAGATTTTTCTTAAAAAGATTAAAAATAGAATCGGCATATGATTCTAGCAGTATTACTTCTGGTTACACAGTCTGAGTATCCCTAATCTGAAAATCTGAAATCCTAAATGCTCCAAAATGTAAAACTTTTTGAATTTCAACATGACACCACAAGCAGAAAGTTCCACTCCATGAAACTGTTTTATGAAAAATTTATTCAAAATATTAATATAAATTTATTTTCAGACCATATAGATATGAAACATAAATGGATATTATATCTAGACTTTATTCTCATGCCCAGGATATCTCATGATGTGTATGTAGGTACTTGAAAATATGAAAAATGTTAAAAATTCTTCTGATCCAAGGCACTTTGGATACTGGACACCCAACCTATATGTCAAAAATATTTGAAGACCTTCAAAGGGATATTGCAGTCATGTTGACTGTAGCACTGTTGATAATGGCCAAGAGGTAGAGAAGACTTAAATGTCCATCAGCAGATGAGTGGGTAATGAAAATGAAGGATTTCAGTCTAATAAGAGAAACAAAACATGACATATGCTCCAACATGTCTAAGCCAGGAGGAAATAAGCCAATCACAAAAATGCAAATACTACATGTGTCCTCTTCTATGTGGAAATTTAATAATCAGACTCTTAGAAACATTAAAGTAGGATGGATATTGCTAGAGGATTGAGACAAGAGGAAAATGGAGTTGTTATTCCGTGTCCATAGAGTTTCAATTTGGCAAGACAAAAATGATGTAGAGGATCTTTTGCCCAATGATGTGCTTACAGATATAGTGCTGTTATAAACTTAAAATGTTTTATGTGCCAAATTTTGTTGCATGTTTTTGACCATGATTTTAAAAAGGTAACGCAACTAGAATGATTAATAGAATGTCCAGGCAACAAACTAACAAACATGATTACTATAAAACTGATGATAATTATCTATCAGGGAGTAAAGTAACCAATTTAGAGTCCTGGGAGAGGAAAGTGGGCTCCAGAACTTGGGAAGAGCTTCATCAACTGGAGCGCAAGAAAGAGAGGGTTTTAGGCCTCTGACTCTCTACCTCTCTCACTCCGAGGATGATTTAAGCAGTACAGATGTTAATAAAGAGGACTGCAAGTTCTGAAGATCTGTTCTTTTAATGAAAAATTTATAGTTGTTAGGACCTGAGCAAAGATCGCCCACAAGGCACAGACAGTTGAATCTACAAAAGATCCAAATCAACGTGGCATTCACAAGCTTCACAGTCCATGATTACCTGGGTGGGGTGAAGAGTATAAAAGCATTGAAAGAAAAATTGCAGAAACATCAACACAGCAGGAGCATTCTTCACAGGGGCTTTTAATGCACAGACTTTTTAAAAAGTCCCCCCTCCCTTTTTTTTGCAACAACCCATAAGGCAGAAATTTCATACTAGGGTGAAGAGAGTGCATGAAGAAGCAGCTAATAGCCTTAAGAAAGGACATTTTAATGGACTCTACAGATGCTATTAGGATTTTCTATCTGAGTGAAAAAAGGAAATGAAAACATAAGAAGTGCCTGAAAATATAGGACGGAGATAACCAATTAATTTTCCCCATGGGCTGTGTTTAAAATGCACTCTTGCTAGTTTCCATGACTCTGTTGGCAAGAGAAGCGCACAGTGGGAAACGCCAGTGATTTCTTGGCCTCCGTATCAGTAGGGACCTCCGAAACACCTCCGGTCTGGCAAGACTATTTCCTCCGCGTGTCCCAACACCTCTGCATCTTCCAGGAGACCATCAGGTGATCTTGTTTTATCCTCTGTTCTGTTAAGACCTTTCACTTCTAGCAGCCCAGGGCTCCCTGCTTGGCCCTCTTTTCTCTTTGATTCACAGTTCGGCCACATACATAATTCATAACCCCTCTTCCTGCTTCATTTTCTCTGTAGTTCTCATCAAGGGCCACCTTATCATACATCTTGTCTACCTTTTTGGTTTATTTTCCCTTCACATTAAAATCTAGGTTTTATGAGATTAATTTAGGTGTTAGAGAGTAGAGATTTGTAGATATTTTTGTTCCAAACTGTATTTCCATCACCTAACATCATGCCGGGCACATGGTAAGCATTCAGTGATGGAATGGCTTGTGTTTAGATGTCTTCCCAAAGCATTGTGTTTTTCCAGAGGTGGTTGAATCTAGAGTGTGTGACTGACTAAGGCCCGAAGGCTCTGGGATTAAGGGTGTGAGTGCTGTCCTCCCTAAGTAGTCTGAGTAAGATAAAAAGGGCAGGGAGACACTGGTAAGGCTCTCCTTGCTTTTGCTACTGTGGGGGCCGCATTGTTCTCCTTTGCCATGCCTGTTTGTCATCCTTGCCTTGAGGCCAGCCATTCATGTGCTGAAGCTTCTGTGCCGTATAAGCCAAATAAACTCCTTGCCCTCTAACTTTGGGTGTTGTCTATTTTGTCTCAGCAAGGAGAGAAAAGTAATGAACACAAATAACTATTTATTTAAAAAAAAGAATGAAGTTGAAAAATATGCTTGGATAGTGTCTAGAAATTACATGAGAGAGGTCCTAGGGAAAGCGGGGTGGAATTCAGAATCAATTGATTCAAGTTTCTGCCCTTAATGCATTATAGGTGGAGAGGTTGTCATACAAAGTTGAGTTGGAGAGTGTCTAAAAGAAGTATGGTAGTGACACAATTCTCACTTTAATCTGTTTTTCTTTTCCATTAGACCAAAGGAAGGATGACAAATCCCCCTGCCCTTTGCCTTAGGCAGGGCCAATGTGACTCCCGTTCTGACCATTGGGTTATAACCAGAAGTGATATATGTTGCTTTTGGACTTAAAGGTCTGTCAATGGAAGATTCCAACATTCACTTTTTGTGTTACAGCATCTAAAAAGGTAGCATGTTCTGGACAGTGCAGCTAGAGGCTAGACAAGCCTGATCAGCCTGGGCTAACAGGAGACAGTGTGCACAGCTACACTAGAGAGTCAACCAAACCCGCAACTGGTTCTCCCCGTCATCAAGGAGTAAACTTATCTCAGCTTTTAAGCAATTGAGATTTAGTTAGTCTAGACTATTTTGAGTAACATAAGACTATAAAAGATGTCATTTTCCCCAGAGTCACAGTTATAGCACATATCCTGATATATGCCTTGATATCACAGCAGAACATTTAAAAGTGAGAATACTCTTCATCATTTGGAAAGTTGTGAAGTGTATCTCTGGCTTTATAAGAGGAGGAAGGAACTATGTATCCTTGTGCAAATGGGTATTTTGCTACCTTCTCTTCTGACTTCATAATGACAAATGGAGCCAGCAGAAGCTGGAAGAAAGAGAACGATCTGCTTCATGATAGCAATCCCTCTGAAAAATAAAAAATAGGCAAGTGTTTTTTGTATGTCTACTCTACACTCACCACTAAGTTAGGCACAAAGGGAGATGCCAAAGTAGTGGAAGACATGGCTCTCACTCTAAAGGTGACTGTGATAATTACTGTAACTTAGTGCTAAATATTCACCATATTATAACAACTTAAACGAAAGGAAGATCTTTGAAGTCTGGAGCAACCTAGGGAGGATTGCTGGAGATGAAGATTTGACCTTGGCCATGAAGAATAGGTAGAGTTCAGTACTACTATTAACAATTTATTGAGCTTTCTAGTCAGTAGGTACAATATGAAGGTCCATGTTGCCCTTTTCATTTTTCAGCAACTCTGGACACTACCTTCTCATCTCTTAAGACTTCAGGAAGCCGAGTCTTGGAGATAGTAATGATGTATCCAAGTGAGAGAGCTAGAATTCAAACCCAAGTTTGTTTCTTACCAGTCAGATCTCAAATCTCACTTGCCTTGTTTTCCTTGACTCTTGATTGGCCAACAGAGCTTGTGTCCTTCATTCTTCTGGTTGTGAAGAAAGAAGTAATCTTTCAAGAGTTTTCAAAGTAATGGAGCTGTTCAGCTACTGGCTTTACTGAATGAATTGTCTCTTCATATTATTTCATAAATATCAAAACCCATTTTAACTTTTCACCTACTAAGACATGCAAGGAAAGTAAGTGGTGGCTGAACTGATACTCATTCATCTAGGTAACTTACTCTGATAAGGGTTATGATAGGCTAATGGGATCTCTGGTGACATTCTAAGAGAAATAAAAAGTCTTTAGGACTACGGTGGGGCTCCTGACAGACAGTATTCTGTGCGGTGGGTTTTTGAACATTGAGATATTGGTTAGAGCCCTGGCAAGAATCACACTGCATGCTGAGAGGGTTCCCTGAGGAGGGCTTAACGAAAAAACTGTGTGGAATGAACTGGGGAGCCAACAGGAGATGATGGGGCCTCTGGGATTGACAATATCCAGAAGCCACTGCCATGTGTAGACGTGCTGGGCCAAATCAAAACAACAGTGTCACTGGAATTAACAAGAGCTGAACGCATGTGCAACAGAAAGAATAGTGTTTTTTTGGGTATATTGGTCTCTCAGACCTCGGAACCTATGAAGATGTTACTTTACATAGCGGAAGGAAGTTTACAGATGTAATTAAGATTGAAGACCTTGAAAATAGGGCATTATGCTGAATTTTCTGGATGAACCCAGTCTAATTACATGAGTCCTTAGGGGCAGAGAGCCTTTTCCTGATATGTTCAGAAGGAGTTGAGACAAAGGAAAGAGAGTGAGTATGATGTGATGATGACACTAGCCTTAAAGATGCAGGAAAGGCTGTTGAAAAAGGCATGTGGCGTCAGTGTGCAGCTCTTTAGCTATAGATGCCTCTAGCTTATCATTCTTTATGGCTGAGTAGTACTCCAATTAAAAAAATGCACATCTTCTTAATCCAGTCTCCAGTTGATGGGCACCTGGGCTGTTTCCAAGATTTAGCTATTATAAACTGTGCCTCTGTAAGCATGGGTGCACATGTATCGCTGTGGCATGAGGCCGTACTCTTAAGTGAAATAAATAGGACACTCGTGTGTAAATACCAAGTAGTTTCTCCGGTGTGAGAGACTGAAAGAGTAAATGAGGACCAAAATGTATAACAGATCATGCAAAATAGAAAGAAAAGGTCAAAAAGGGAAGGGGAAGTAGGGCGTGGGGGAAAGGAAAGAAGGGAAAAGAAAAAAATATGAGAAAAGGGAAAAAATGGAAACAAAGTCTGTAAATAGGGAGGGGTGGAGGGGTTGAAGGGAGGGCAGGGGAATGGGGAACAAATGAGAATCAAGACTTATCATCCACAGGTACAAATTCCCCATGATGATTGTGATCATAGTGTATACCTAAAATGTACCTAAAACTTAATGGAATAAATAAAAAACTTAAAAAGTGAAAAAGGCATGTGGGCAGACCCTAGGCTTTGGGAATGATAGGGAAATGGATTCTCCTCTAATTCCACCAGTTTGGAATGAGACCTTGCTAGGACTTTGACTTTAATCCATCAAGTCGTACATCTGATTTCTGACCTAGAAAATAATTAGACAATATATTTGTGTTGTTTTAAGCCATAGCTTTTAAAGTAGTTTGTTATAGAAAATGAAGCATGTGATGTAAGAAAGGCAGCTTGGTTGGAGCCGTGAGCCCAGATAAAGTGTTGCAGCCACTACCCCATCATGTTCCAGCAAAGGTGAGGAGGGAGTTGGTATTGGTGTTAGCACTTACCTCTCCCCCACCCTTTGAGGTCCTGTCTGTGTCACCCATCAGCTAGTCCTATTAACAGGAAGCCAGAGGACAAAACAGAGATGCAGTTCCTAGCGCTTAACCTTTCAGAGTTTAGAGAAGGGCAGAAAAGATGGAGGGTAGACCTACAGGGACAAATAAGCAGCATAGATGTTGAACTCGAAGGTGGAGGTTTAAGACGGTTGTGTGTTTCACTTGCTCTCACTCATTGCCATAGAAGGACCTGGCAAGAAACATTGCTAAAGTCCTGCCAGGCAGGAGATTGGATTAGTTCAATATAGCTTTTATCTTTATAGCTAGGGAACAGATATGTAAATGCATCCATTCAATCTAATGAATCAGTCAATCAATTCAGTTATCACTTGAAAAACTTTTAGTATACAGGATATAGAGACACAGTCTTTGCTCTGAGGAAAACTAAAGTACAGAGTAGAAGTGGAGTTGAATGCGCTGGAGAGGCAGACACAGCCATCCACAGTTCACCCATCGGGGCTCTCTGCCTGTGTCTAGGCAGAGAGCGAATGGCATGGAAATTGGGGTCATGGTGGTGGCGGAAGGGTTCACACAGACATGGTATCAGATTGGACTTGGAAATATGTGTAGGATATTTCTGGTCTGAAGAAAGGAATGGGAATCTAAGCAGAAAAAAATACTATGGACAGATGAAGTCAAAAGCCTTGGCATTTAGGGAGCAGCAGGGAGTTCTGTGTTGGGATATAGGGTGCCGGGGTGCATGGTAGTGTGAGATGGAGGCTTGGGGTATGATATGGTGAGGGTCTTGAGTGCTGTGTGTGTGGTTTTAGGACAGAATGAAATATGTGGCTTAGCACAGGAATAGAGTTGATATGGTCTGTAAAAATAATGTGCTTAGTTTAAATACACTTCTTAAAGAAAATAAAAATAAGTGAAATGTGTGAAACAAGTCATTGCTTCCATGATGTAAATATTTCTGTCTCTTAAAGTTAATTCTCAATTCATACCCCCAAATGCCCTACTCTGCCCATTTATTTATGGGACTTTTTATATGCTAAAATAAAATTCTCAACACAAATGCTTAAAGAATCACAAACTCTGCTTTCCCTGAAGGCAAACACATGGCAGAGAAGAATTTTTCTTTGCCTCAGATGGTTCTTGTCCTTTTGCTCTTCACTCCTTTGTCTCTTGGAATTCACACACACACACACACACACAGATGCAAGCACCTGCACACATCCTCTCTGACAGTTCCCTCCTTACAGCAGCATGACACCACTGGCCTCAAACAAGCTGACCTTCTTTTACTCAAGAAAAGCAACATTTCTATTCAGAGGGCATTATGAGGAAGAAACAGAATACACTTTTTCCTACAAATCTGTAAGAGCACCTGGATGGGCTTCCTTTGAGCGGATCACAGGGGTGCATAGGTCTTTTACCGTGACCAAACTCTTTTTGCAGTGCAAGTGAAGAAGTTAGTGCATGAAGAATTGGTCTTCTATTTAATTACCTTTCAACCACCTTTCACAACACACACTGAAACTCTGTGGTGGGAATGCACTTCTTTGCTGTTGTGAAAGATGAAGTTTAACGTTCTGGTCCAAAGTTTTTCATCTGTAAATAAGAAGCTGAATAAACTATTTCAGAATGATAATTGGAAAAGTGTGATGGTTAAAAACAATTTTTAAAAAATTGCTTAAAGCCAGCTCTGCTTCTTGCTAGGTCTGGGATCTTGGGTATGGCGCATTGCTTCCTTGAGTTGCAGTCGTAAAAGAGAGTAGGGCTTAGCTCACAGGGCTGTGGGCAGGGATCCCTTAGACAATATATGTGGAATGCTCAGCACAGTGTGTGTTCATGAGCTTATAGTTCACCATTACAGAAAACGAGGTAAAGAAGGGCTGAATCTCTGCATAGCAGTAAACAGCCCCACTGCGGTCACACAAAAATCTTAGGCTTGGAAATTTCACACTGCCTTTCAGAAGAGGGCAGGGGATCCAGATGACACTGATCTATCTGTGGGACAGGCTTCACATTCCTACTTTTAGGAGAAAAAACATACCCAAATCCATAAATGGTTATGAGAAGTAACTCATCAGAAGAACCAACAGAGTACCCAATAATAGCTTTCCCTTCATGTAACCAAATGCTTGCCGGATACAGAAATGAAAGTTTCACGTCGGTTATGAGCACTCATTACCACTTTCTTGGCTTCACATTTTATTAATTTTGGAAATCACTGGCAGATGATGTAGCCTGTCATACATTCCTGACTGATTTCCTTTGGAAATGGACAACTAGATCAGCTTACCCATCCTCTCATCAAGAGGTTATAAAATAACCACAAAAGACTACAAAGAAGAGAGATTGATCCTGGCTTAAGGATGCAGACCATACTTCCGTAGACTTGCAGGAAATGATTCATAATGATAGCTATGGATTCTCATATCGTACATGGGTGGGGATGGGAAGGAATAATCCATCCAACTGTATGTTGTCTTTCTGAAGGAAAAGTCACTGACCGTGCCAGGACCATAACTTGCCCTTGAAAAAAGAAAAAAAAAATGACCATTGAGCCAAAAAGAGATTGGGAACTACAGTGAGATGTTTTCTTCTTAGAGTGAGAAAGAGAAACTTGCAAGAAAAAAAGTCTAAACTAGGGAAGAAACATTTTCATTCCCTCTTATCAACCCTCTTTTGATCAGAAAGTTCAAAAATATTTTTCTCCTTCCTAAGGAAGTCTAAGCTAGCCTAAGCTAGTCTAAGCTAGCCACGAAGTGGGATAGTTGGATCATTTATGTGTATGAAAAGTTGTTCTTTTAAGGAATATTAAAGGTATGGAATAAGCCTATTAGTGTGTGTTTACAGCCCTGAGTTTTATCATTATCATCACAATGATAGCCTTCCTCTTTGTTCATTGTTTAACATTTATTAAATATTTTTTGGTATCTTGGCGGTCTCTGTCTTTAGCCCAGCCTTAGGAAAAACTTCCTTTAGTTTGCAGTGAATGGTGATTATCTTCCCATGTGTGAACGCGATCCAGGACATGGTTAGACTAGCACACACAAAAAATAATGTCTTGGTCTGTGGTCGCGGATTCAGTTTTGCAATGCTAAAATCATTTGTGGCTTTATATTTGTATATATTTGAGATTATCACGAGGCCCGCCTGTGTTCAGCGTCATGTGTCAGCCCACTGAAGACATCCTAACTAATATTTATATTACGGCTTCACTTTCCTATCCATCCAGTGTTTTAGCACATTCCTCAGTTACCACTGTAATGGAGTATTCTTGGAAAACTCTCCTTTTTTCTTTTTCCTTGCTTCTCAGGTCCTTGGCGACCTTCCAAAAAATGTACCTTTTGAGTTTTTGTTATCAGTCCTGGGTTAGGCCCTCCTTGTCTCTGCCACCTTATACATCTAATTTCTTCTGACTCTAACCCAGATGAGGTTATTGGCCACATCTGTCCAAATATTAGCAAGATTACTTTCAAATAGCGCTTTACATATTTCAGAGCACTTTCCATGAGAACTCTGATACCTAATAGTTTTACCAGCTCTGATTTAAGACAGGGAAAAAGCTAGTGAGTGAGTGTTTTCTAACTTGAAGCTATATTCTTGAGACAGAATGTGGGGCTGCCTTACCCCGATTGTCTTCAATAATAGCAAAGATGCTGGGCAGACATAGTTTTGGGTCTGATTATAGCCAAGAGGGAAACTTTTTTTTTCCCAGAGCACATATGGTCTGATTTTGATGTGTATCTTGAGGAATCACTCTTTTTATTTAAATATAAAAACAATGTCGTATAATTGAACATCTGCATTTCTGAGTGGTAGTGTAAGCAGAGATATTTTGTGTATCGGTATCCAATAACCATTCTCATCCCACATTTCTGGAGAATCTACAATATGTCTCACGTTTGTCCTCACATACCTCAGAGAATCAGTATCATTACTTGCTTAAATTGGTGTCATACCTGCTAAAATGTTTTCTCACCCTCGTAATCTTGGGTAAAATATTTTTATTATTATATTCATGATATAGTCAATAAAAATAAAATATTTATAAATAACCAAGATATTGAGGAAACAGTCTTTTCACTTAAAAATTTTTTTTTCTTCAGAAACAGTTAGAATTGCCGCATTGCCATTGATCTAAATCAGCTGCAGGCATTCGCCAGCTTACATTGCTGCTCATTCAGAAATATCGAAAGCATTCACCTTCACTGCCTTGGCTAGTCTTGGTTGTGCTTCTTGTTAAGGTTACAGGATGCATTGAATTAGGTGTGAGCTGAAGATGTAAGAATAGAGGCCTTAAAAATTCGTAGCACATAACTAACTGTGGCTAACCATGTTCTCTGGACCATTTTCTCAGGGAGTTTCTCAACTCACAGGTTTTGAAATTGGAGGAGCCCTAAAGACATGGTGTTGTATAAGGGCCAGACAGGCTAATGAAGCTCATATAGTTGATTAGTGGCGGAATCAGGGCAGGCTAGAATAAAGCACCTTAATTCAATCCTGTTTCTGTTGTCCCATGTGACCACTTAAACCAAATTTTACAAGTACATGGTAATAGCCCTGCACTGTTTGTAACTGGAAAGATAAATCCAAGACTAATATCATTCTATCAGTGTATATGACAAAAGGCCCTTATACTTGCTCTGATTATTACGCTTTATCTAGAACTTACAATAAAATAAAGCACACCCTGCCCATGTTTGAATGCCACCTCATTTCTCTAGAGTTTTCATTTCTTCACAGACCAAAGTTGTCCCATATTTCTTGAAAATGTACTTATACAAGATAGGAAGGTCAGTGGGACTCATTGACAGCAGAAATCACTGTTCCAGTACTACTCTTGACACTAAAACTCAGTTCTTCAATTACATGGATCTCTAGGAAATGCAGTATTCCATTATTGTAAGACTAAATGTTTGGATTTACTGTAGAGTCTCATAACCACATCTAACTATACCTGTTGAAGATTCGAGATCAGTTAATTTACCTCTTCTGTGCACTAGGTTTCTCTTCTAGGAGTAGACTCAAACTAAGCTAGTCTGATTGTGCTTCTTAGAAAACTGATATTGGTAATAGAGGTTCAGGTTACCCACTCTTGGACTTTGGAACTGGAGGATTAACCCAGCCCAAGCTGGGACAAGTATTTTTCTGTCAAATATATATATAATATAAA
>NW_022900943.1:10883285-10893309 GCF_012274545.1 Fukomys damarensis | reverse complement strand
ATATATTTAAAAGAAAAATGTGGGGCAGGGAGAGAGAGAGAGAGAGAATGTAAAAAGCAAAGAAGCTCATGGATCGTGTGGTCCTAAGGAGGTGGAGATAGTAACTTAGAATCCCCACTTTCCATTCCTGATCCAATTACTACATAAGGTACATCTGTACTTGCACATAAATTTCCACTGTGACTTAGTATGAACAGAATTGTGTTCCTTGGGAAAATCAAAGCTACCTCAGGTTAAGACAAAGACCGATCCTTTCCCACAACCAAGGAGTAGCCATCGCTGTAGAAGAACACAGGCAGTGTGATGGGTCTCAATTTATGCTTATGTCCCTAGTCTTCAGTGAGAGCCAGGACTATTAAGCATGTGACTTTGCTTTTCTGAATTGATCTAAACTTTCTTTTGTCAAGATAACCATTTCATAACTCCCCCTCTTTCCTCAGACTTGTAATGTTCCTTTCCCCTTGCTATCCTCACCTAATAATCCTGTCTTTATTTCCCTGAAGGTATGACTACATCTTTCTGTAGACAAAAACCCACCCATTTACCTGAATGCGACAGTAATTGTGTCCACCTACTCTGCCTTCCCTCCTGACCAACTGCCTAAATGCAACCCCTACTGATCGGTATTGGGTTCTACTTATTTTGCCTAAAGACTTTCTTACTTCAGTGACCACTCTCATGTTTTCTTCTCTCGTATCATCAATTTTTGTCTCAATATTTTATCAACATCCAGAGATACTATAACACTTCTCATTATTATTAAGAAAAAAACCCCCAAATAACAAAAATCATCATTGATCTAGAGCTACTGACTACTACTCCATTTCTTTACAACCTTTTATAGCAAGATCTCCTTATGATCATTGCTTATCTTCCTGTCTGCATTGCTTGTCTTCACGCTATTTCCTAAGGCCTTCCTTATCACCAACCATCCACTCCTCTGGCGGTCAGCAGAGATCTCCACCTTCTCAGACCCCATGACCAGCTGTCAGACTTCACTTTCTCCAATCTTTCTTCTGCATTGTGCAAAACTGATGACATTTCATAAGCACTTACAGCTCATGTCTGGGAAAACACATCCTCCTGATTTTCCTGCTTTTTTACTGACCATCATTTCTTAGCCTCCTCTGTTGAGTCTCTTTTTTATTCCATACAATATTTTATTCATCTTTATATCACTATTTTTTTTCTAGATTGCTTACTGTCATCTTTGTTAAGTCAGGACCTAAGGTTCCCAGTTCTCTATTCCCAACTGGACCGAGGTTATGATTGTTCAGAGTAGGAACTTGCAGGGGACTTGGTGGGTAGAATGAGACAGAGTCACTACTGTCGCCAAAACTTCAAGGCAAAAAAATAGAAATGCCTGGCAGGTTCCAGCTTATTCTTTAGTTCTGCTTCAAGTCCAGTTCTTCCTAACTTTTGGCTCTGATGAGCAGTTCCAATTCCAGGCACCTGCCAGATGGATGGCTATAAATGCCCAGAAATGATAGCCACATAGACACAACAGCTGCTATGTTCTTCACAAAGAGCTTCCCGTTTGGGATCCCACATCAGTCTTTCTATGTGCCTAGTTTCTCAGATTTCTTTGAAATACCCAACTTGTTTACTTGAAGGGGTCTAGATAGCAATGTCTTTAAATATCCTATTCTCTCTCCCAGACCTTCGTGCTCTAGCTCTTCCCACAAGGGTGGAAAGTCTAATTCTTAGAATAAATTCCTTACCCTATATCAATTTTAACTGTGCACTAAAATAATTACTGGTACCACTGGAACTAATTCTGGAAGGACACACACTTATGATAGCAGTATATTATTATGACTGATTGTCTAGATTTAAAGCCATTAATTAACCTGATGTAGTTGTAAATGGAACACTTGTACTCTATGTTAAGTAATAGTTATTTTCTCAGTTATGATATGTATAGCATAAGAGACAACTGACCAACTGGAAGAATCTCTGTGTTGTTTCCCTGATCTGCATTTTAACAGGAAGGCCCAAATGGAAATCTCCAGAGCTGCTTCATTTTACTGAAACCGTAACTCAAAAGCGATACTGCCTTCCTGGAGGCATTGAAGCAATAACTCCCCCTATCAATGAAGTGAAAATGCACAGACAGTGACTTCTACCACATCCCCATCCAAACTGACTCTTCAGGGTGGCTGTGCAGACAACATCTGGATCTTAGAGCACAGTAGATGACTCTTGTATACTTAGTTAGGTGATGGGGAGCTCCACTTGAGGACATACGAGTTGTGGACTTTTTACTTGATCTAATTAATATATCTCCTGTACCTAATATGCAGCTGTGACTACGTAAACATTTTTATATAGGTTAATAAAACCACTGGAAGTCATTTGCTTTTTTAGTTGCCAGCTAGTAATGTTGTTCTTCTCAGGAATATATCAACTATTCATCCCTTGACTATAACCCTTTCCTCAGGAAATCCATGCTTCTCTATCCCTAAGGTGATGATATTAGGTCCTCATGTTACTGGCATCATGTTGCTGGGATCTATTGAGCAGGAAGTAGCCACTGTTGAAGGATCAAGACATATGTGTGTCTGGATTTAGAAAATATTTCCCTTGACATGCAGGAGTATGCAATTTGGTCAAACTTTTAGTCATCCAGTAGTCTGAGACATTTAAAAATATCTACCATGAATGGAGTCAAGGCTTCAAGACTCAGGGTAGTACCAGGAGGTGCAAATGAAACAGAACATAGTAGGGGGAGGAATGAACAATTAGAGGTGTGGTAGAGCACACAGAGTTCTCCAAGTACTCATTACTCTGAAGCTTGCTTGGTCCAGAAAGCTGGACGTGCAGAAAAACATGCCTGCGCACTAACCCAGTTATCAATCTAGCCTAAGAAAAGAAGAAAACACTTGGTTTCTTATAGTTAAAAGTAAAACTAAGGAACTGAGGGTCCAGAAGCATGTTAGGGAAGACGGATTGTGGAGACGGAGGTCTGCATTCTGAGGAAACAAAATTTTCAGCCAGGAATGTGAAATCAGCCAAAGGCCTTACCTCCGAAGAGTGGCTCAGAGGAGATAAGCCAACTTTTTACTGAGCTTTCAAAAGGAGATGTGCCTTCAGAGCCACCTAGATTTATCTCTCATCCTTATCCCTTCCAAAGAAAGAGAAAAGTTCTTCTATCTGCCTCCTCCTCCAGTTCTAAAGTGCATCTCCAGCATCATCTTGTGCATTTTGCCTAGGAGAAATGGCTAGATTTATAGATCTGCACTGATTCATGGGTAGTGGCTGATGGGTTGAATGGAAAGCCAGACTTGAAAGGATCAAGACAAAAAATCTTGATGTTAGGTAGTCAGAAAGTGGTATGTGAATAAAACTCTCCAAAGAAAAAGGCAAAGTAGATGTCCCTTGTGTCTGCTCATCCTTTGCAGAAGGGGTCTTAATAATCCCTAAGACAAGATGAGCCCCACTGTGTATTTAAATTAGTTTACTTCTCCCACCACCTGCTGTCTAATAGCCTCAGCATCAAGGTGGCCACAGTGGCAAAAATAGAGGTTGTGCATAGGCTCAGTACCATGGACTGCCACCCATGAACCTATTAGGCTGAGGCTGCTAAGTGAACAGTCTGCCAGCAGCAAAGCCAAGCATCAAGTCCTCAATGCATTAGCATTAGCATTCCTAAGAGATGATATAAAGTATATGATATTGGACTATTTCCATCATGAAAGCAATGGACTTTGTGCTTAGTGGAATGGACACCTATTATAGATACAAATTTATTTTTCTTGTCTATGATAATTCTGCCAAAATTCGTCTTTTTGGTGTTACAGTTTTTCATCCAGTATTAGTTTTGCCAATATAAGTTATTCTACATCAAATTCACTGAATATATTGTGATACTCATCATCTTGAGGCAGTTGACCTGATATAATAATAATGGAATGTTGTTTTAAAAACTCAATTTGGCGCAAAACATATGGCACTATTGTACAGGGCTGGAATAAAATTCTTCAGGAAGCATTTATGTTCCAAATCAGTCACCAATACATGGTCCTATTTCTCTAGAGATGAGATTTATAGGTCAATGAGCTAAGAAGTGAAAATGGGAATATTCTTCTGTGTTACCCCTGATGATCTTCTAGTAAAGTTTGTTTTCACAATTTTGAACTTTGTCAATTTACAGTTCTAACTTGACAAGGAAGACTACTTTTATCAAAAGACCCAGCCATGGTTCACTGAACTAAAAGTTGAGAGTATCACCTGAGGTTATTGTGGGTTCTTCATAGCAGTAAACCAATAGGCAAAGAAAGAAGTCTGTGCACTAGAGGGTATGATTCTAATGAGAAGAAATTAGATTGCTTCTAGACAACAAGGGCAAGGAGCAGAATTACTGAAAAGAAGGTTTCCTTAGTGTCTGTTAGTATTCTCCTATATCATATGTTACAGTTAATGCAAAACAATAACAATCCATAGCTGCACTATCAGCAATGGTGCAGGCCACAAAGGAATGAATGTTTGGATCACTTGGTTATCACCCAAATGGCCACTGTTGTGTTTACTCTACTGGGACATGTAGTGCCCAGATACTTAGCCAAACATTATTTTGGGTGTGTTTGTGAGGGCACTTCTGGAGGAAATTAGCATTTGGATCAGTAGGCTGAGGGATAGAGATCTCCCTCTCTAACATAAACAGATCTTATTCTCTCAGCTGAAGCTCTGGATAGAACAAAGAGGCTCAGTGGGAGAGAGTGTCTCCTGCCTGACCTTTGAACTGAGGCATTGGTCTTTTATGTCCTTTGGACCGAACTGTTGGGTTTTCCTGTGTCTCCACCCTTCCAGGTTTTGGACTGCAGTGTACCCCATCAGTTCTCCAGGACTCAGATCTTTCCACTTAGACTAGCGCTGCACATTGACTCTCTTGGGCTTCTAGTTTGTCAACTGCAAATCTTAGAACTTCTTACCTTCCATAATCTTGTGAGCCAATTTCCTATGCCAAATCTATCTCCACCTCTACCTCTAGTTTTATTACCTATGTAATACCTATGTACCTATGTAATATCTATCTATCTATGTATCTATCATCTACCTATCCTGTTTTGTTTATCTGGGGAGCCATAGCTACCATGGCAAGACTATGCTCACACAAAGTGCTTACTGATGATACCTACTAGCTAATTAGATAGCTTGTTATCCTTTTAGAAATTTACAATGCCAGAGAGAGAACTAACTTCTCATGACCTTATCTTCTTCCATATAGCCTGTGATAGCATTCAAGGATCCACTCAGTAATGGAATTCTTATTTTTAAGGGCTAGAACATTACACAAAGAAGTCTGAGTTAAAAAAAAAAGATTTCTTTTTGCAGTTTCCAATGGACTGAACTGTACAAAGTTTGGATGGTTGTCCTCAAATCTGCTCTGCTTCTCCTTTTCAAGCTGCAGTTTCTTGTCCTTGCCACTCTCTACATGTCTGCATTGTACCCTTCTGCAGCTTAGATTTTCTCCTAGTGATATTTTCCTGTGGCTCCACCAAGGCCGGCCGACAATTTAGGGTTTGTGAGCTTTTAGGTTATGTCTCTATGTCTTAGTCTATTTGTCCCCATTTCCAATTCTCAGAAGAGAGGATATTATTGATCACATCAATTATTTCTGTTGTGGGGTCTGCATTTCCCAGTTGATCTGTGGGTAGATTGTGGAAAGTGCATAGAAAATAAGTTCTAAAAGTTGCTATATTACATTTCTCTCTCTCTCTTTTTCTGTCTCTCTCTCTCTTTGTGGTACTAGAGATAAAGCCCAGGGGTGCTCTGCTACTGAACTACAACGACAGCCCCTTTTAATTAGTTCTTTTGTTTTGAGGCAGCATCTCTCGAAGTTTCCTAGTAGGACCTGGACTTGTGGTCCTCCGGACTCAGCTCCCAAAGCGCTGTGATTATAGGCATGCACCAATATTACTGTTCTTTATTTTCTTCAGTGAGTGATTGGATAAGCAGTTCTCTTCTCTGTGGCCCACTATGGAGCACCTCCAGGGTGTCTGTGTATTGGGCTTATCTTGCCTAGGTACCAATAGTGGTTCTCTGCTCTGATAATGGGGCTCCTATACAGACATACTTGAGGATTCCTATTTGATATATCAGGCCCCTCATATTTAATACTACACCAGGTTGGAACACAGTCCTTGGCACAATTGATTAGCTTTGTGGATGCAACAAAACAATGGTTGTAATGATGGCATTTGGGGTTGGTAATGTAGGCCGGATACTAGGGTCAGTATTCAGAAGGGGTGTCATGCAGCCATACCCTTCCCATCAAAGGAAGTTTCAGGCTACTGGTAGGTGACCACTTCAGAAATGATGGCAGAATAAAACGAAGTTGAAGCCATGCTCATTACTAGGCATTCTCCACCCCTGGATCCCTAGTGATCAGTTTATGCTCCGAGGCTGTGCTGCCATGTGTGTGACTGTTCTTAAGACTGATGCTGCTAAGCTTGTGCAGGCAGTACACCGGAGGGGGTCTGATGAGGCCGGCTTAGCTGGCACCAGGCAGAGTCTGTGGAAGCCCGAGCCCTACTGTATGTCATATTAGAATCAGCCCTCCCATTGCTGAAAATCACAGTCCTCTGATCTCAGCCCTATCAGATAAGCTGCCAGAAAATAACACCTTAGATATTTATTTAACAGGACGCCGGGGCATTGATAGAACTGTCTAACTTTGAAAATTTCTATAAGAAGGCAGAGCTGAAAAGACAAATGATAAAACTGTGACGGAAACATCAGAGTGAGAGAAGCTAAAAGTATGGCAGAAACAAGGGATGTGGGGATCTTTGAAATGTGTTTCCTTTTAAGAGCATTAAACAAACATGACAACCACTGTCGGCCCCCTAATTATTTTCTGGCTTCCATGCTTCCAAACAAGTGCCACATAAAAAGCAAAGCATCTTCAACATAAGAAAAGGGAAAAGAATGACTATGGAAAAGCACAGAAATAGTCTAGATATTATCCCGACTGCCACTTGCCCCAAGCACCATTGCCTGTGCTTGGCTTTGGGGATACAAAGATGACTGATGTGAAACTTGCCCTCTAGAAGCTAAGGGACATTAATCATGATATTATTCTGTCCGTGAGTCTTGGCACTTATGGTCTCCCTCTTCACTCCCACTCTCATTACTCCAGGCCTGGTCCCATCATCTCATACATAAGTCACTGGAAAAGCTTCAGGGTCACCTTCCCTTCCCTCGCATCGCTCTGATGTTAGCACTTCCTCACTGCGTAGGTGCCATTGTGTTTCCCTGCTCCCGAGCAGTCAGAGTCCTCCCTGTTGCAGATTAGTTGAACTGGAACTTAATAGGGCACCTTCCAACCCATGTATCCAGTCCCGTCTTTTCTCCATACCCATAGAAGTCCCTTTGCTTCTCTGATGGAGCTCTTCAGTGGATCTGTCTGAATAATCTTCTTTGACATTGATAACTGCATCTTAAATACTTAATAATGCTTCTCCAGTCTTCCTTTGACTAACTCTCCTTGTTCCTTTCCTGTTTTTCTCAGCATGTGAAACCTGTATTTACATTTCTTAAGACATCTGGATGGAAGAACAGTTACTTGTTAAAGTGAAAGGTGGCAAATATTGATCTGAGTTAAAGTTACTGAATGGTGTATGGGAAAATACCATGATAAAAAGATATCGCTTCTGATTCTACGTGCCTTTTGTCTTACTTCCATGCTTATATATAGTATTCCACTTGCTCAGAAGTATCCCTTGCATTGTGTTCTGCCTATCCATTCTAATTCTACAAAATAATTATTCTATCTAGTTGGTTGGTTAGTGTGTGTTTCTGTACTGGATTTACTTACACCCATATCAGCCCAGAATTTGAGATTCGATCACCCTGACTGTAAACATGTGCCTGACATCGCCAGGACCCTGGAAATTTCCTTCTTCTAAAACTATTTTCTTTTGGTTAATTTGTACATCTATAACAAAATACCATAGCCTGGATAGCTCTAAACTGTGCTTCTGGAGGCATGGAAGTCTAAGATCAAGGTGCCAGCAAATTCTGTTTCCTTCTCACTATGTTCTCACATGGTGGAAGGGACCGGCTAACTCTTTAGTCTCTTTTACAAGGGCTCTATTTACGTTCATTGTGACTCAGTCCACACAACCTAATCACCTTCCCAAAAGTCCCAATTCCCTAAACCATCACATTGGGTGTTGAGTTTTCGCTTATGAATTTTGGGGAGGACACAGACATTCAGACAACAGTGGGCACTTCCACTGTCCCCAACAGCAAATTTTGTCAATTACAGTCCCCCTTCTCTTCTTCTGGATCTTCTGAGTTCCACAGGAAAATTCCTCAGGGAAAAGATCCACAAAGAGGCACCTCAAACCTTGACTGTCCACATCTTTACATGACTCTTCACCTACTCATGGGTAAATCAGATTCAGAGCAGCCTGGCAAAAGACAAAATAACTAAGGAGAAACAAAAGCTACTGTCCAATAAAGAGAGTTTGAAGTTCAAGCCTATCTAAGGAAATTATTCACTAGAAAAAATCAATAAAATAGGTGTGAACTGGAAGAACAGAATCTCTTCAATCTGCAAAGAGCCAAGAAATTGTGATGGATATTCAAAAGAGAAAAAAAATCGTTCACGTTCAGTTTTAAGGTGAAATTTGGTTTGGGAATTAACACAAAGATTTAAAAGAAACTATTTCAGATTTTAATTAAGTTTATTGGTACATTTTGGGTATACAGTATGAGGACAGTCATCATTGGCAATTTGCACCTGTACATGATGTATCTTGGTTCTTATTTTTTCCTCATTCCTCTTCCCTCCCTTTCACTCCTCCACCCCTCCCTATTTACAAAAAGACTTTGTTTCTATTTTAAAAGAAACTATTTTAACTATCCCCAATGCATCCTGCAATTTCAGCCAAGTAAAAGAAACAGAAACAATAAACAATAGAAATTCTAGAAAATACAATATCCGAAGTTTAAAAAATTACTGAATATGTTTAAGAACTGAATAAGCATGACAGAGTACAAAGTAAATGCGCTTCAAAATTGGTCTATAGAAATTATCCAGGGGATAAAAAAGGGACAAGAAAAAAAGGTGAAGTGATGAACAGCACTCTAAGATCCTATTAGATAATATACAAAAAGATAAGTTGTGTGTAATTGGAGTATCAGAAGGTCAGGAAAGAGAATATGACATAGAAAAACGTTTGAGAAAAAAATCACCTGGAAACTTCCCAAACTTGTCGGGAGTTAGGGAAGCAGTATGTTTGGTGAACACCACATATTTTTACAGAGAACCCTTTTGAAGAATCATGGCCATACTGTTGAAAACCAAAGGTGAAGAAGAAAACCTGAAAGCAGAAAAACAGACTCATTGCATAAGAGGAGGGATGAATAATTAATAGCTTATTTCTTACTAGAGATGAGGTGAGCTAAAAATGTATTGAAAGAAAAAACAAAGAGAAAAATAAAGCTTTCTCATCAGCACAGAATTCTGTAGCTAATGAATAATTTCTAATAATAAAGGCAAACTGAGCAAACTTTCAGACAAAAATATTTAAGAGAATTTATTATTAGTAAGCCTTCATTATAAAGGATGCTAAAAGGAATTCTTCATTAAGGAGAAATGATTCAAAATCCAAACTCTAGATCTTCAGATAATTTAAAACATTCAGGGAAAGAGAAACAGAAGAAAAGGAAAGGGAATATGTTAAAAAATAAAAACGAAATGGTAAAAATCAAACTTAACAATACCAATAATTATGTGATATGCTAATGCAACACTCCAACAAACACATATTATAAAATAGATTAAAAACTGAAGACAAAAGATTGAATTCCATGCTCTTACAAGAGATGTATTTTAAATATAATGCCGAGGATAAATTGAACATAAATAGATAGAAAAAGATATACCATACAAACCATATATAGATGAAGTGGTTAGAACAATATTTGATAAAAAATTTCAAACTGAAATATACTATTTAATATATGGGCCAGGGATTTAGCACAGTGGCACCATACCTGCCTTGCAAGTACAAGG
>NW_022900943.1:10802875-10883248 GCF_012274545.1 Fukomys damarensis | reverse complement strand
ACATAATGTATACATAAATATGTATACAAACATAATATATACATATATATATGCATACAAACATAATATATACATATATGTATATATACATATATATGTATATATATGTATATATATGGTGGAACTCTTCATTATAATAAAAGATTAATTCACAGGATAGTATAATAACAATAATTATATGTGTACTAATAACTAAATTTCCAAATATATGAAATAAAACTCGATGAATTAAAGGGGAAACGGAACTCTTCTAAAATCATACTTGGAAAGTTTCACATTACTCTTCGAACAATAGAATAACTTGACCAAAATTGGCTAAGAGATAGAAGACATAAACGGCTCAACCCTTTTGGTTTAATTAATATTTATAGAAGACTATACTCAACAATGACAGAATACACATTTTTTTCAAATGCACATATTATACTTATTAAGAGAGACTACATAGTGAGCTGTGAACAAGTTTCAATGAATGTAAAAATATGGAAATCATACAGATAATAGTTTATGATCACAATGGGCTTAGATTAGAAAACAATAACATTGAGATAAATATGAAAATATTTGGAAATTAGTGTTTGCATTAATTATCGGGTCAAGAAGATACTAAAAATATTTTGAACTAAATAAAAAAGAATGCAACAATAAAAAATTGTTAGATCTAATCAGTACTTAAAGTGAAATTGGAATTTTAAATGTTTAGGTCTTAAAATAATGACTTCAAGTTTTACTTAATCAAAAATATAAATAAATAAAGCACAGATTGAACCCAAAGTAAACAGAAAGTGTTGAAATCAGTGAAACAAAAAGCAGAAAAATATTAGATAAAAATCAGCGAATTAAAAAAATGTTTCTTTTGAACAAATCAATAAAACTGATTTACTTCTAGCCAGATTGATCAAGACAAAGGGATTTTGAAAATGTAAGTATTAAAAGACCATTACAGATCCTTCAGTTATTATAAGGATACTAATAAAATATACACAAAGTTTGTATACTGGTAAATTCTGCAATGTAGGTAGCAGAAATAAAAACAAATTCTTAGAATGACACAAATATCAAACTGACACAAGAAGAAATAGAACTTATGTTTATATCAATTAAAGAAGTTGATTTGTAATTTTAAAAAGTATGACTTAGCATCACCAGTAAATAATATTAAACATGTAAGGGTCGAAATATTATAAATGCTGTAAAAATTAGTTTTTCAAAATAAAAGGAAAACTTAGCAATTCATTTCATCAGTAGAGTAGCCCTCCTATTTATAAACCAGATAAAGGTGTGGCAAAGGATTAAGATAAGGAAGGGGTTGGGGACTTGGCTCATTGGTTTCACCACCCCTCTGCCCTGTAAGCACAAGGGCAGTTCGAAACCCAGTACCAAAACAAACAGAATACCACACAAAGACAAAGATGACAACCCCCCCCCATGAAAGAATTAGAGATAAGGGCCAGTAGCTCTTATGAACATAGAAGTAGAGTATTTGCAGATCTAATTGGCAATATATCTAAAAGGTAATATACCAAGGCCAATTGCAGTTGATCCTGAAATACAATTTTGATCATTGTGTGAAAGTCAATCATTGTATTTCTACCACAATAGAAAAAAGCAGTAAAACTATTTGGGTTTTTAAAATAGATGCAAAATAATGAATTCTCTCAATAAATGTGGAATGAATGGAAACTCTCAGTCTGACTTATAGTATGTGTGAAAAGTCTGTACTTAGCATCATACTCAATAGTAAAAGGTTCAATGATTCCCACCAAAGACCAGGAACATCACTGTCATGTAACATAGTATTAGAGGTTCTTGTTTAATAATACAAGTGAAAGAAAAAAAAAACAAACAGATACACAATTTGGAAAGCAAGAAATGAAACGGTCCTTATTTGCAAATGACATGATCATGCTTGTAGCAAATTGCAGAAAATTCACAAAAAAAGCTACTAGAAATTAATCAAAATTAACTCAGCAACTTTTCAGGATGTGAGATCAGTATACAAAGTCAGTGTGATGGCACAAGCCTGTAGTCCCCGCACTTGGAGGCTGAGGTAGGAGGATTGTGAGTTTGAGTTTGGGCTATAGAGTGAGTTCAAGGGTGGTCTGGAATATACAGCAAGCCCTCGTCTCAGAAAACAGAGAAAAACAAAATAAAATAACAATGACAACAAAAGATCAGTAGACAAAAATCATTTAGAAACTTAAAGTCCATTCACAATAATAATGAAATACTTAGGAATAAATTATTGACAAATAAAACATATAAAGCCTAAATCCTGAAAACTACAGACACTAAAGGGAAGGGAAAAGGGCACTCAAACATGGACAGGTAGCTGTTTGCAGTGTCACATTGCCTTAGAGCCACAGCTAATCTAGAGCCCAAGGCAGGAGGATTGAAAACTCAAGGCCACTCTAGGCAACGTAACATGATCTTGACTCAAAAATAAAATACAAAAACTAAAAGGGACTGGAGATGTAGCTCAGTGGTAAAAGTGTCCTTGGGTTCAATACCCAGCACCATCAAAAGACAAAATAAAAATGGATATAGATGCAACATACTCATGCATCGAAAGTCTCCATATTATCCCTAATTGACCTAGATTTTTAATGCAATCCTAAGAGCCTCTTTCAAAGATATATATTGGCACATTGCTTTAAAAATTGATATACAGTGATAAAGAATTAGCATGGCTTAAAGTTTTTTGAAAAAAAATTGGATAACTTTACACTAACAGATTTGAAAACTTATGCTTTTTCTTCCATTTGCATCTGTCCATTTACTTATATTGCATACCATTTACTAAAAGCTAAAGAAATAAAAGCACTGTGATATTGATGTAAGAATTGAGAGCAATGGAATAGTAGAGTCGAACAATGCATACACACTTATATGGCCAATTGGTTTTCAATAAATGTGCCAAGAAAATGTAGACACTGAAGTAACCATGTATTTTAGCCAGACTAGGCAAAGTTACAATAACAATTGAATTATCAATGCCAGTGGCTTGGTTGACAATTATAGTTCTTGTCCAGTATTGGTGTTTAGATTTTTAAAAAAACTCTGCATGGAGAAATTCAAGGACCTAGGCTGATGTAGGCTTTGCCATTTTCAACATGTGGCAGTGTAATTATAGATATTGTATCAAGGAGAAAGACTACGCATGTGAGGGACCAGATAATTTTTTTTTTTACACAAGACCTAGATCTCAGTTACAAGGTCACACCCAGTACAGTGGAGGCCAGGATGTGTAGTTTAGCTGTATGCCCAGGAAGAACAGGAAATAGATTTTGGTGAAGAGCAAATAGTCTTTGTGACATTGTGGAAGGATATATAAACAAGTGCAAATGGAAGAAAGATATAAATAATAAAGGAATAATAGCGTATCGATGAAGGCAAAAGTCTTTAATAGACACATGCCAATATAATCCTAGAGACATTACTACCAGGAAGACTGTTATAAACCTACCGAAGTGAGGCTGATGAAAACACAGTGTTAACCAGTCTGTATCTAATACCACAATTCCTTTCCTTTTATTAGGATTTTCCTAAAAGTAAGGAGTGTAGATCATTCCCTACCCATGTGGAGCACACACGGGTAGCCCAGCTGATTATGAAGTTATCATCATGGTGCCCTTCATGGGAATTGTCAGGTTACAAGTTACACATCCGTACATTATATAATTGATCCCTAAATAAAAGCAGTCCTGAATTACTTGTGTGAGTGGAAGGCTCTTGTCTTAGCATTTTCTCGTGTATATAAAGGCATTCAGTGTTGTTTTTAAGGTACAGTGGTCCTTCGGTTAGTTTTATACATAAATGAATCAAATGGGCATTGCTGTTAGTGTTCTTGCTTTTCCCACATTAGCAAACTGGGAATACTACATGAGGAGAACAAAGATTCTGTTTTACTGCTTCTATTTTTCAGAAGAACAAGAAAAAAGTTATAAACATGTTCAGAAGATTAGGGGAAGAATTATAAAGGCAAAATAAATCCTCAAGACCTGGTAATAATCAATGATGTCATGTGTCTGCTGAGTGTGTGTGTATGTGTGTGTGTGTGTGTGTGTGTGTGTATCAGATGGCCATATGAGAAAGACCAGAAAAATTCCAGGTTATGTCAAGGGAGATATGAGATCATAAATTCTTGTTCCAAAATGATATCATCCATTATTCAATGAAAACGTTTTAAAAGAGAAAGAAATCAGAGACCTTCTAGTGCCTGCCTTCTATTCAGATCTCAGGTCTAATGCTTGGAGGAAATCTTGGAGAGTCTGCAGAAATCTAAGGAAGCACTCCCTGAGTAGTTTTGATCTAAAAATGACATTGTTAGGACAAAGCAGGCTTTTACAAAATCACCACAGAGGTAAGGATGTAAAGAAAACAGCATCGGAATATGCTATTAAAAAGAAGCTTGCTATTCACCAAGTGTCTGCGTGTGTCGGGAAATATGCTGCTGTTTCATATGCATTTCCATAGAGAGGCCTCAAAACGACCATAGATGTTAGAATATCCCCCTGCTTAGTGCAAGAATCGTGGCTCAGACAGGACCAATAATTGACTGGGATTCCATTTGCAAATCTTCCTGCTTCCAAATTTCAGTTTCTTGCATCAGCATCTCGCTTCAGCAATTATTTTCCAAAGTAGAGAACACGAGGACAATCTTCTCGTCCTTTAGGCTAAGACCCAACTAGAACCAAAGCTTTTCTTTGACTTCTATTTACTCTTGACAGTCTTGGTTCCTTTTACGCAGTTTGTCTGCTTGAAAATTGACAGGCGTTGGGTAGATTTGGCTACAGCTGGACTCTGCAGATGTGGCTGAAGCTCTTCACATGCTCCAAAAACTTCACCCTTCCCTATCAATTCTCAGCAGTGTAGCTCCGTGCCCATGGCCCTTTAGCATGCTAACCACCCCTTGCTTCCCTTATGGAAGAGTTAGGAGGGATCTGAGCTATTTATTGATCCCTTGTGTTTGTCAAAAGCGAGAGGCAACATCTAGGCTGAGGAAGCCCCGTGTTCCCTTCCCCTGGTCTCACTTGCATGTGTTATCTACCTGTTCTGGGGGCATTCCAGCATTGACTCTTTGGATTAGGAAGATCTTGTGATCTTTTCAAGGTGACAGGTATTCTGTTTGATAAACTCATCTCTGTTAATATGATGAGTGTAGGAACCCTCTGCCCTACTGGCTTCAGTGAAATATCTTCTGTTTTCATGTTTCATGTTGTTTTCTAAATCAGTAGTGTCCAACATTTAATCAGCTGGATTGATTTCACCACAGACATCTGAAAACCTAGTTTAAAATATAGATTCCCTAAGTACTGATTTAGGGTAGAGTCTGGGAAACAATTTCTTATGCTCCACTGGTGAATCAGAGGTCTACCATGTGTAGAACAACAGATGGAAGGAAAACACTGCATGGTAGGTTATTTTAGAACGGGTAGAAGGCTGGTAGAGAAAAATGTTTGGGGGAGGAAAAATATATTTATTACCCAAATGGATTCCACTTACTTAGACTGTCAGATATGTCAAAGGAACCTTAGTAATAACTTTTAAATTATGGTTCTGTTGTCAGACTATGCTGGCTTCCTGTTCCATATACACTTGGGACTGCATAGTGCTCTGTTCCAGTGGATTTTTTAAAAAAACTTACTCTCACGGTTTGAGGAGAAAACAGTTTCCAAAAACATTTATATCACAGGCAATGAATCAGCTCTTAGGAAGGTGATGTTTTCTCTCTTTCATTGTCTTTGCTAATACATCAATTGGCTATAACTATTAAGGCACTATATATTGAATAAGTTCATATTGCATCATTTCTGATAGTTTTGCTTTTATTTTTCATCTGTAGTTGTCATTTATTAGGAGTTGAATTTTAGGTATGCAAATGCTTGCCTTATTTTAGATTAGAAATATTAACTGCAAATAAAGCACAATGGACAATTAAAATATTGCAAATGCTTAGTTAATTATGCATGTTTAAGATTTTCACTTTCCCGCAGTTAATGGAATGGGTAGCTTAAAATACAGACGTGTGTAAAAACATGTGTTTGAGCTTTCATGACACAGCTGGATCCAGAATCAATATAAAAAATAAATTACACTGACTCCCTGGAGAAGAGATGTGGCTGAGAATGGGCTGGAAAGGTTAAGCTTTGGATGGTAAATTTCACCCTGCATGCTTGAGTGGCCCGTAGGACATCTGAACGAGTGAGGGATTTGAACACGGAATTGCATTTGGCTGCTTGAAGGTGGCAGTGGTTTTGATGTTGTCTCAGTTCCTTTAGCCTTCCTGGGACGTATCTTGGGATAAAAGCACAATAGTCAAAAGGGGTGAAGATTTTTGAATCACTACTTTGAAAAATCCTCTGTTCCATTTTGGTCCAAGGAATAGCTTTCTTTTATCTTTGGTGTAAAAACCCGTAGAAATGAAAAGAGAGGCAACACAGCCAGGGCTTAGCAGACTCTCCTCAAAAGCAGTCATTCAAAGGTCACTTTCCAGTCCCAGGTCATGGCTTTGCTGGCTCCCCTCTTGTCATGTTGTCCCTCTGTGCCTTACAAAATGACTCATCACAGACTGTCTTTCTTATTTATCACACAGGAAAGACAAGAACAGGAAAACGAATCACCTTAAGTTACAAAGCTTGTTCTGTATCTTGAGTTTTACTACTGGTTCACAATAATTCATCCACCTAAAATAAGTTCAGCTTCAGAATTCTCTTATGGAATAGTATTATTTTGTTATATACTTCTGTTCTGTCAACTTCTGATGGACTTTTGAATTGCTATGGCCCACCATACCATTAGATTTCCAAACATTTTCTTAGCCAGTAGATTCTTAGAGAATTCTTCTATAGAAGTGCCTGAAATGAACTTGACGTAGGTGATAAGGCAGAATTCTGTGGTCAAATGGGACACCAAGGGTCTGGGAAATAAGAGGAAAGTTGTTGCAGGGTCAAATGTTGGCCAAAGATAAAAACGTGCTTAGCTCATACAGAGAGCTGAATTAGCCATCATCCTTTGATGGGGGTCTTGAGAATAAACACAAATGGGCAGATGTGCGTGGCTTCAGACGGGAATGCTGTTTGTTTGCACTCGGGATATTTCCTGACCTAGTCCAAGACGCAGGAGTGTTGACGGGAACTTCTGGGTGAAGTATAGCATGAAATACCACTGGGAAGTTTGCTGTCGCGGCAGCCAAATGATTTCATCTACGACAGAACAGAGTCCATTCCTTCAGACAGAAACCGTGGTTGTCTTCTCCAGCCCGCTGTTTTCTTCTCTGCTACTACTGGTGCATGTTCAAACACGCCCACACATGCACGGAGGGAGATTTCAAAGACGCATGTCTTAATACACACAGCCTTCTAGAAAGTCATCCTTAGGTAACAAGACAACTTTATCCTTTGGCATTTACATGTTGGATGTGAACATAGGAATGCTTTTGTTGCTAAACTGAAATTCTGCTATTCCAGTGTTCACTGTCACTCTCATGCTGTGGTAGTCATTACGTAAGTACTATTTCCTGAAGAAAGGGGACTTTTCCGTCTTGTTTCCAAACTGAAGCTTATTTGTTTTTACTGAGAGTTAAACAACCACACTGTTACATGTGAAACATGCAAGGTCTCCAAGGTCAACAATTACCGTAACTCATCACTTTGCCCTTGACTTAAGTTTCCCCTTCTCTTCGTTATTTAGGGTTACATTATCCATTCTATTTTCCCTACATTAATTCAACCCATCAGGATTTTGGCATAGAGACTGAGATAAATATATGAACAATTCCCCTCAATTTCATTACCCAGCATCTCTGAATGCTTTTCTTTCTCTGCCAACCTTTGTGCTAAGGACTCAGATTTTATTTTCCTAAGGGGTCTCCAGAGATGCTTTAAACTATTAGTCAGATGATCAACAACATTTACTGGGCATCTGTGGTGTGCAGGGCCTGGTTAGTTGCAGTTGTAATGCATAGATTCCAAATGTCTCTTCTAACATCTTGCACACTCATAAAATCTTTTTTTTTCCATTAACAGTTTGCAAGCATGTGATTATAGGCTAAAGGGTTTGGGAGAAGCTAAATAAAAGCACCTGTTTCAGAATTGCATGTGGATGGAAAGATATAAAAATATATATTTACTCATCATAGGAACGACCCAGCCACTTAACCATTAGTATTCACAGCCTGGTCTTTGTACTGTGTTTCGATTGTTCTCCCATTAGTAACTGTATTTGCACTTATTCATCCAAGCTAGCTAACCTGCTCCCTTTTATGGCAGCCATTTCTCAGACAACATAGTGACAGAAATGGCACTAAAATCAAGGTTAGAGTTAATGGCCATGTTGCCTACGTGTTACTCTCATAGTCATTTGGGGACAAAAAAAAGATACCTGAAATATATCCCAAACTTGCACTATGGGAGTGTAATAGGATGCTGAGAGATATTTGTGGAGCTTTTCTTTCTTTGTAGAATATCAAGGAGTAGAGATTACAGAGCAGTACTGGGTAGAGAACAAAGTTAGGACATTCTCAAAGCCTGTGTTAAGAAGAATGTCTTGTTCCTGAGACTCCCTAATTCCTAGTAAGCAGAATTAAACTGGTCTGATGATCTTTGACAAGGGCACCAGCTACTGGGGGATGGGAAGAGTGCAAAAATAGTTTTCATGGAGAAGGAAACAGGAAGAAATGCTCCATTGGTTTCATCCTGCAATCAAATGGAATGGAAGTCGGTGAGCAAGAGAAAATATTCACAAAGTCTGTGGGTATCTGCTGTAAGAAGAGACTGCTACTCATTCTTCTGCTTGGCTACTAAGATTTCAGTCTTGCTGAGGTATCAGGATGCCACAGAGTGGGGACAAAAGCATTGTATGGAAACACTAGTGCTAACACCTGGCAGATTTTTTGTTGTTTGAACTAATTTGTTTATGGCATTTTGTTATAGCAGCTCAGGCCAACTGAGAGATCACCTTGATGGTGCACGTGTGTGTGTGTGTGTGTGTGTGTGTGTATGTGTGTATGATTTTATATCTCTTATACTGGACACATGTTCAGTTTATTTTGTGTCAATTAGATTTCAATGATCCTGTCAAAAATAAAAATAAAAAATTTTCGTGTTCTTATTGTAGGGTCATTTAAATTTTCCAAAAATCCTTCTGTGGGTTTAGGCTACTATTAGGATGCTATTAACTACAGGTATCAGAAGAGAAATGTAAAATAGGAACAGGATGCAGATAAAAACCACAATGTCTGGTATGAAATATGGTTATTATACAAGGAGATGCTCTGGTTTATCTTTTGATCTGATTATGCTACAAGAGGCATTGTCATCTGATCCTTTAAACTAAATGTCAGTTGTTTAGATATTTCTGTTAAAGAAGAATATGGCAATACAGCATACTGGCGCATTTTTGTTGCTTGAAGAGATACCTGATTGAAAAGAATATTAATTATCTGAAAAAGTACATTGTAGAATGGAAGGGAAATGAGTGTAGAGCAGAAATTTGGGTCTAAAGCCCTGCCTTAAGTAGGTTTCTGAACCTGCTTAAGGAAATGTATGGATTATCCTTATTGTAAAGCCTACAGCTCTTCAGAGTTTTCCTCACTTAGAAGTGAATAAAAAGGAACCTGGCCTGATAATCACACGTCCCTGGGTGTCCTTAGCTAGGTGTTGTTGGCCTAAATTATTAGTTACTATACACTTGAAAAGAGGATTGTCCTGGGTGATTTCCCCTGCAGTTATCAGTCCTAATGTCCAATGATGCCATGTTGGAATGAGTAGCGACTTGGAGATACTGTAACAAGCCAAGGTTTGATGCCTGAGAGCTCCACGAGCAAACATTTCACACGTCCCGTGCTTCTGCTCATTGCACTTCAGGTTCTCAAGATCACTCCTGCTGCGTTACCTCTCTTTTATTTGCATTTTCAAAGGTAGATGAGATTTGGAAAGAACAATAAAATGTTATTTGTTTTATATCCATTATATTTAATGAGGCTCCTCCCTTCAATCATTACACATTACAATAGAACAAAATTAGAATGATTCTCCTACTGATGGAGTTGTTCATTTGTTATGTGAAAGATTATTCCAGACCCCTTGAACGTAGGGTATTTTTTCCTTATGTAAAGTACAGGACCTTCCAAGATCTGTTGCCATGCTGGACCAACGATATACAAACTCCGAGGCTGAGCAGGCACATTTGTAGACTGGTTTTCAGAAATAGTCTTGCTTATTTTTCTTTGCCCCACCAAAAGAATGTTTCACTCTCAGAGCTCAGACCAGTGTCCTAGAATTCCTGGGTCTGATAGGACCAAGGACAAGATGTAGCTCAGGAAGATTCTAAATAAGGGCCAGTCATTCAAATTTTCAAAAAGTACTTTCAGTTTTTCAGTTTTAATGGGTTATCTCGAACGGAGTGGATGAAATGTGAGTAGAGTGGATTATCCATTTTGCAGGTGGGAAGGGCTGTGCATCCCATCCATAGGGGGTGTGTGGAGATGAAAAAGAAAATTCCACTCCCCTCCCCCTTTGCTCTTCTGTTGGCTGCAGTGAATGGAGGACAGAGCTTCCAGAGCTCAGGATCTGGACGGCTGCATGCCTGACACAGGAAGTGTTTAATGATGCAGCATCTGTGGGACCAACTGCCTGCCTCTCACAACACTGGCTTTTCCTTCCTGAGATTATCAGGCTCAGTCTATCGTTCATGCATCAAACCTTCTGACACCTGTTGTTATAAATGACCCTATTTTTTGAAGCTATTCATCATTTCCATAAATGGAACAGTTCTTCCTCTTACAGCAGATATTTCCTTCCTGTTCTTAGAAAGGGAAATGAACAGTTCTTATAACTGCAGCTATGTGGCATGGATCTATGCCATTAGGAGAGTCACTTTTTCAAAATAAGATGGGACTTACTGAAAGAGTTTAATTTCCATTACAAATTTCATTTCTAGATAGCCTGCCAGACACAGGTGTGACAGTATTAGCAGCAACAGTGCCAAAGAGTGTAAATGAGTTCAGGTGACATTCGAGTCCTCAACTTTCTCCCCACCTCAAGAAGAAGGTGCATGTGGGGGTGTTGTGTATACTTTTGGGTGGACGGGACTGATTAATATGAAATTACTCTGTAAATTAGATTTGTCTCTCAGAAAGAGCTCATAAGTACTTACTCATGAAGATGCCCCAGCTTGGGTGAAGCGGTATCATTCTCTGCAGTGTCTGGATAGCCAGACTGCTTAGCATGTGGCTTGCTAACTTCAGAACCATTGCGTCGCACAATTCTAATGGCTCAACTATACATGATATTCTGTACAAACTATAACTCCTGCCATTGTGTGGTGGCTTGGCCTATCTTTATTTCCATAAGAGATGTAGTGCTGAATTTTCCAGAGCAGGACTTTCGTAGAATCCCTGTTGAAGGGCTTCTTTGTTACACCAGAAATATCTCTAATATTTGGTAGCTAGGATTTTAGCTACTGCTGCACTCCGGCAGTACTTTTTTTTCTTCAGTGTTTATTGTGCCTTGCTGCCTTCTGAAACAGCCTGTTGGTCCACCCACTCTGCTTCCTATTAGCAACTTCGGATGTTTTTCTATTATGCTGGAGTAGGAGGGGAATTTTGTAATTAAGTCCCAGCTGTGCTCATGACTAATGATGAGATCATAAACTTTCCATCCTCAATTTCTCCATCCCTACAAAGGGAATAATAATATCTTCCTCCAAGAATCCTGATGAGATTAAAGAGTATTCTACTGTGGTTCCTTAAAGTAGCTAGGGGAAAGTACATTAGTTTTGGATGGAAGGGAAGTTGCATTCGTTGAATAGCTCAAGCACATTGTTGCTTATCGTCAGTTCAGCTCATTGCAGAAGTCTGCAATTGTTCCCCATTCCCTAGGTCTTTTCTTTAGTTTCCCAGATTCCTAAGGAGGGCTGTATGCTTAACTCTACAACCAAGAGCTCTAGCTTGTGCAGGACAGCCGTACCATTAAGGTAAGAGGCAACAGCAACTGGCAGGTTCCTGTCCGTGCTCAATGGCTGTGTCTTGTGTGTGCGTCCTTTGGCTTATCTATTTTATCCCTCAGTTTACAAAAGTCTTTTCTTTCCTCTGATCTTCAACCTTCTGCAGGAGACACGAAAACAATAGTTTTACAGGGACTCTTTGAGCAGGTCTCATAGCTTCATATGTCAATTTTTAAATAACAAATCTTTTAGTAAGTAAACACAGAGAGTTGCATCTTTTAATGGTTTGGTTTCCCTAACTGAATCTTAGCTGACATAGTTATCCTACATCATTCAGTAATGGGAATCAGTCAGTAATGGATGGATGGATGGTTGGATGGATGGATGGATGGATGGATTACACAGACCTACTTGCTTGAGTGAAGGTCAAGAGAGTGAAGAGGTAGGAAGGAACTTAAAATTGTTGAGCACGTGCTTATGCCAGAACTTATACTATATGCGCAGTACACAGCTGTGTACAATTCAAACCCTATCTTGGTTTGCGTGGTAATTGCAGATCTGTGGATTTAAAAACAAATCTGTTGCGATAACTTGCTAAACTTTTTGTTGTACTTCATTTAAAGGCCAGTTAGCATATGGGTCATGCTGAAGTTATCAAAGAAGATAAATCATATATACATTCTGTCATGACGTATATCTAGCTGTCCCCACAAAGCCTTATACACTCATAGATGGGGCTTTCAGGAGGTGACTGGATCATGGGTGTGTAATACTGGATTAGTCCACTGATTGGTTTAGCATAGTTTTGAGTGTGGGTTATGGATTTACTGAAGATGGAAGACCCACCCTGGGTGTGGGTGGCACCAACCAATAGGCTTATAATCTGGATGGAATAAAAAGAGAAAGAAGGAAGGTGGTGTTTCTTGCCTGCCTTGCCATTAGCTCTTTTTGGCCACGCCACCCTGCCTTAGAGCCAGCTGACTATAGGTTAAACCTCTAGAAGCTGTGAGTTAAAATAAACCTTTCATCTTATAACTTGTCAGTGTCAGGTATTTTGTTCAAGCAATGAGAAAGTGGCTACGACATATGCCTACCTTTTCTGTCTCTGCATCTCGACATCACATCCAGCCCACAGTACACACGCAGCAACTGTTTAGTGAAGGAGGGAAGCTTAGGAAGGGGCACTCCTCCAGGAAGTCTTCGGTGTTTGTGAGGAGCAGGCTAGCTATACTGACTAGATTTTCCATGCATTTGCATTAATCCCTTTTTACAATAAACACTCCTACAAAGGTCAGTTCTGTTTTTTGAGACAATCTTTAGACAGGTTGACCAGTTCTCAGGCACAAACCAAGTTGTGATCTTTGGCTGTTCAGAGCTGTCATTTCATTAAAGGAGGAGATTGGCAGGCTGAAAGTGGCATGAGCAATAAATAATTAAACCAGATATGGTAGGAGTTTCCCAATCATTGAGTCTCTGAGCTCCAAGTTGATTCAGGAGATCCTGGAAAAAACAGGTTGGTTGAAAATTCAGGTTGTTTCCTTGGAAAAATCAAAGAGGTCAAAGGAGAGGCGTGTTAATTCGTGACTGATAAAGATGAATTGATGCACAGAGGCTAAGTATGAGCTGTGCTCACTTGGTTTTCCCCATTCCAGGCTATAATTCTAACTGCCTCCAAATAGTTACATAAGGTCTAATTTTATGGCTGTAACCTGATAATCATAACTCAGGACTCTGTGAAGCCAACCCAAGATTCGAATCTCTGATTCCACAGAGTGTTATGTTTTAACCAGAGTTCTAGCTTATTGCAGGCATCGTAGAATAGTCTATTTTTTGGTCCACGTTTCTTCTCTTTGGGTTTGGAATATTCTTATAGATTACATTATTACCACACACCAATAATATCTATCACATGCTTGATTCTTCTCTCTCTGTCTCTGCAGCAGACTCTCTCTCTCTCACATGTACAGACAGGTATACTCATACTTGTGCATACATGCACACACAGAGACACACACTTTCCAGCATGTGTGAACTCTTGGGATTATTCAGCTTAGAATTCCTGATAGAAGCTATTCTTCGACTGGCATATGGAGGGTCAGTCTTCACATGCACAGCTTAGTGTTGGCCACAAATGCAAGGGCAATTCCTCTACAGGCTTCTGAAGTCGTTTTCTGTGCATCGGTGTCCTTTTCAGTACTATGTCCCTTGAATTTCACCCCCTTAGCCTTCACCGACTCTGATTTTTGTTGCCTCAATGTCCTGGGATAGTGGTACTGTGCTTGGACTCTTTCTTCCTCCCAGATTCATATCTGGAAAGTGCTTCCAGGCAGACATTCAAATTATTCTGAGGACATCCCTTGTTTAATCTCTCCCAGAATTACATTCCTAGGTCATAGATCATCTACTGCCAGACAACTACTATTTCACGCCTCTTGTTCTGATTTCTAGTTGTTCCTAGTGGGGTTGTGGATCAAGTCTGGTACTAGTAAGTCACTGTGTTAGAAAGTAGAAGCTTCCCTTTCCTCTTTGTTCATGAATAACAATGTGGTTCCCATACTGCTGCCTTCTTAGTCTGGTCCTCAGGGGCATGCACACATCCTTCTCCAACATGCTAAGGCAAAAGATAGAGTAATTTAAACTCTTTGGAGGTAAGAGTCACTTCCTAATTAAGTCCAAATTGAAAATTGTTTGCTACTTTGGCAAAAATATAATTGCTGTGATACTTCTGATTTCCTGTGGATAAACATTAATAGCCTCATTTTTCCTGCCTATGGCAGCCCCGAATGTGGGGGTGTTCACTTTTTAACATTTTCATATCCAGTATCACAGAAGCTGCAAATCTTTTCATGTGTACTCATTCAGAACATAGTGATAAACATGCAAATGCTCCTACCTAATGAGATGCATTTCTCAAAGGCCTCTCTGTCTTGCTTGAGGGAGGGTGGTAGGAATAACATTAATGACTAATATTTGTATATTGTTTCACAGATTATAAGCACTTTCACATCAATATTTCATTGAGTCCCCTGAAGTATTCTGTGAAACAAGCAGAACAAGTAATATTTTCCAAGTTCACAGGAAAGGGACAGGGAAAGACTCTAAAATTATGGCAAAGATGGTTCCACAGTTTCATTCTGGGCCCTTCTGATACCATTTATTGGGAGAATACCTTAAAGAAGTGCTTACTATAATTGTTAAAAGGAGGTAATAGTAATCAAATTTTGCTGTTTCAGTTCTTAATGTTTGAAGAAATAGCCTAAATTAATTTAAAAATGTGTTGCAAATGTGTTTTATTCTTTGTGATTCAGTTGTTCATGCCTATGGGGAACTGGGTTTTTCAGATTTTAAGGCCGTAAATCAAGCGCCACAGGTGACAGGTTCAACAAATTTCCAGTTTAAGCCACTCAGTGGAAAGAAAGAAATTCCAGGATGCCACAATTTAAAGCTTTAAATTGTAATGGTTCAAAGATCTAAATATTAAAATAGAAACACTTAACCTGCGGGAAGATAAGGTAGATAAAACTCTTTAGTCAAAGTCACAGGCAAGACTCTTTGACCTGAATCCCAGTTGCACAATAAATAACATTAAAAACCAACAAATGGAATTGCATCAAACTAAAATGCTTCTACATGGCAAAGGAAACAACCAACAACACTGAAGATGTAACCTACAGAATAGGAAAAGATTTTTACCAGCTACACTTTGGACAGAGGATTAATATCTAGAATATACAAAGAACACAAATATTTTTACCAGCTACACTTTGGACAGAGGATTAATATCTAGAATATACAAAGAACACAAAAAAAATCAGTTTTCCTAAAAGACCCAATCAAAAAATAGGCAACTGAAATGGATAGACACTTCTCAGAGGAAGAGATACAAATAGCCAGTAAATATACAAAAATATTCATCATCTCTGACCATTAGAGAAATGCAGATCATAACAACACTGAAGTTCCATCTCACTCTGTAAAAATGTAGTAACAATAGCCAAAGCTTCTTTCTGTACTCATCTGCATTGCATTTGTTGGGACTCAGTGGAATGTGTACGTGACACATCCTATTTCTTCCCTGTTCCTCCTCCTATCTCTCAGTCCCCTTCTTTTTACCAAAGGTCAATCTCTCTATTTCCTATGATCTGTCATTTTGATTCACTTACATTTTGGATTACTCACATAAGAAAAATTTTATAATTTTTAGGCTCATGGGTCTGACTTATTTTACTTAACATTAGGGTTTCAAGGTGCATCCATTTTACTGCAAATGACTCAAGTTTATCCTTCTTTAGGGCAGAGTAGTATTGTGCATAAATACCACATTTTATTTATCCATTCATCTGTTGATGGACATATAGACTGCTTTCAAAATTTAGCTATTATGAGGCTGGGTGTGGTGGTGCACGCCTGTAATCCCACCACTCGGGAGGCTGAGACAGGAGGATCACTGTGAGTTCGAGACCGGCCTGGGCTACATAGTGAGTTCCAGGTCAGTCTCAACTACACAGTGAGACCCTGTCTCAACCCCCCCCCCCAAAAAAAAGATTTAGCTATTGAGTGTGCATTCTATGGCAGTCTCTGTGCCACTTCTAGATCTTAGGGGACGCAGGTAAGTTAATACAAGATTGTAACAAATTCCAGCAGAATAGGAGAGAACAAATCTCAGTCTCTGACATTGTTGCTGAGTAAACTTTCGCCACTTAGAGATGCCGAGCTTTTTACAAAGGAATTATCTTAGTGCTGTCTAGGATGGCTGTGTGACTGTCAGTCTTGATGGCCAGCTTGACTGAATGAAGAGATGTGTAGCGCTGAGTGGATAGTCAATGGATTAACCCATCGATGAGTTCATGGCTGAATGAGTTATGTGGAGGTGGAGCCGGGTTGGAGGAAGTGGGCCATTGGGGATGTGCTTTTTGAAGGGTATGTCTTTCTCCAGCTCTCCTCTTTCTCTCTGTTTCCTGGTTTCCATGGATTGAACAGATTTCCTTTGTAGTGCCCTTGTAGCATGATGTTTCTACCCTGAAGCCAGCTCACTATAGGCTGAAAGCTATGAAACCATGAGGAAAAAACAATTCCTTCTGTAAATTGTTTTTCTTGCGTATCTGATCACAGCCCCATGGTCTGTAATTTTGGTGATTATGGACAAAGATAATAAGAAGTCTTCTCATCAATTCCATTTATGCAAAGTGGATGGTAGAGGATGCTGGCTAAAACATAACCTCATAGTGGATCATCTGCTCCTACCAGTGGAAGAAATACAGAGCAATAGCAAAAAATAATAGTGCCTAGGCGAATAGTGTTTAGGGGAATGGAGAACCTGAATTAATAATATTGATAACAACATCAATACTAGCTATCAATAAAAAAATATTAACTAGCAATGATAGGAATCCCACATAAGCCTAATATTGTATGAGATACACTGTGTACAAAAAAGCAGCAATTATATTCCAGTTATAATTATTAACATTGAGAATCTGAAAAGTCTGGTTATTTTCCCTAGTTTACAGAACTAGTAAATGTGAGAGTTGAATTTGACCCTAAATGTATGTAATCAAAAGTATCTACCCTGAACTTCAGTTGATAATATTAAATAATAGTGAGTGATAATGTACTTGCTTAATAGCAGTATGTTAGCTAATTCTGAATAGGTTAAATTCATTGGTTTGTCTTTCTGCTTCCTTTGTAGAAGTGTGCAATTCTTTCTAGAGCAGAGATTGCTCTCCTTTTCCTAGGTAAAGAACACAAGGTAAAAAAGGGAGACAATCCTCATAACACAACATAGGTTCTTCGCGTCACAAGTACTGATAGGGAAGAGAGATGAATAAATGTTAGTTTTCAGTCAAAAAGAATGGAAGGAAGAGGTGAGAGGTAAGAGATGGTAGTGGGAGAAAAAATACTTGCTAGGCTGTTTAATCTTCCCAGACTTCCCTTTGCTGTCTGGCTCCTCCTGGTCCTGAATAAGTAGCTGCAGGCACTGGTTGGTATCTTGCCTCGCTTAGTAAATATGTTCAATTGGCAGGGGAAATGATTATTTTCCATTGCCATGTTATTAGAAATTGAAGTCCCCGTATAATAGAAGCAATTTTTCGGTTCTGTTGAGCTGCAGTTTGCTACTTTGAGAAAAATAAAGGTTGTGCAAACGTATACCCTGAGAATGACAAATTCAAGCTTTCAGTTGTCAAAAGAAAATTCACATTGTTTTCTATTTAAGGAGATAAGATAGTGTGTGTGTGTGTGTGTGTGTGTGTGTGTGTGTGTGTGTGTGTGTATTTGAAAGAATTAGGAAATTAAGGAAATGAGAAATTAGGGTAAACAGATTTGCTAATTTCTTTATTTTAACTTAGGTGATATGTACATGTTCATGCGCATACCTGTGTTCACACACACATACACACAAATACACATACAGAGTCTATTAGCCTTTGTTCAATCGTGATAAGGAAAGGAGGCTAGTTCAGTTTGCTTTTCCGAAATTTTAGGAAGAAGTTTATTAGACACCCTGGGTTCTCACCTGTGGCCAGCTCGCTCTCTCCGTCAGACCTCACCTTATTCACTGATGGCTCAGCAGTGATGCATCTGAAGGCACCGAGGCTCAGGGCCTTGGGGAAGTACAGCACCAATTCCAGCCTTGCTTCCTCAATTCCTGCTAAGGGCACTGTTTGTACATAGGCTGATTTTATTTAGGCCCTAGGCCTCCAGGCCTGTGCTCATTTTTGTAGCAATAATAACAATTCCCTTCAAGCAGAATCTAACCCGAAGGGAATCTCATTCTTGCAAAAATCTAAGTTGATACAGGGAAAGTGGCCCTAGGAGCAAATGTCAAAGAAAGGAATTGATGTTCACCTGGCCCAAGGGTAAGTCATGTTTAATTTATTCTCTTCCAGGTTCAACAAACATTTAGAATTTGAGGACATGGCAGTAAGTTAGCTACACTCACCACTGCCAAGGAAATGACAGTGTAATAATGAAGATGGATTTGCAAAAGAGCCCTTGAAGTATCTCAGTATGATTGCCGTAATGTGAAAATAGGCAAAAATACTTTAAGCGTATGTGGAAGTTATTGGGTTTTGGGGTGCTGAAGTCTCTTCTGAGAGGTGATTGCTAGGTTCTTTCTGTCATGAGCAAAGAATTGGTCAAGACAAGTGGAAACAATGTCCACCTTTTACATTTATTAAAGTTAGGAAAAGAAACAGGCTCTGCAGGGTGAGTTAGGGCCAAGTAAAAGTAAGGAAAAAGTACACTCTACAGTACTACAGTGAGACTAGACTACTGTGAAGGAACACAACACCGAGCTCGGTGGCGACTGTGCTTTGTGTATCAGCCACTGTTCAGGCTGATGTCCGGTCTAGGCCATCCTGTGACAAATTTGCTTCAGGACTCCTGAGAAGAACTGAAGATAGTACTCTGATTGGCTCCATGTGCAGGGCTTTGGGAACCGCTCTGTGTATGTGTCCTGGGACTTTGCTGTTAACAGGTCATGCCGACTTTCCCAACCAGCCTGCCTCACCCTAATCTCCTTCCTCAGAAGGGGACATCTGCCCATCCTCTTTTGCCAAAGCACTAGATATTCATTTCCATGAATATTTTCTCCCTCCTCATCTGTATTTAACCAAGTCCTGCTATTCCTAAGCCCTTAATGTTTCATTCTTGCTATTCCTCTAAATGCTGTGGAAAGGGAGGCCTCTTTAATAAGATCCTTAATCTCATGAACGAGGAAATGGTCTTCATGGACTAATCATTTCTTACAGTCTTAGTACTAGTGATTCAACTTGACAGGGGATACATCCAAACCATAGCAGTCCCCCTGGTGATTCAATATATGAATTCTGGAAAGAAACAAACTCTCAGCAGCATTGCACTTGCCGCTTATAGGCTCTTTATTTGTTTATCACCATTTATTAGTTGAGGAGCCTTGAACAAGTTCAACTTCCTGAAACCTGGTTTCTTCATCTGCAAAAACATTATAATAACATCTGAAGTTCATTGTGTACATTAAATTGAGGATGTACAGAGCATTTTACTCAATACTTAGTAAGTAATAAATGCTCAACAAAAATATCATATACTGTGATTTTCCTTTCTGAAAGCTGAGTGTCAGTGTTTCATAGGGCCAGAACACAATCAAATGTGTGAAAAACATTTTAATAATCACGAGAATTGACTATGTGTATTCATAGCTGTGTATCTTTAGCCCCTTTATCTCTTTTTCCTCCCATAGTCCTAAACTATAAAATCCTTCATTTCTGTGCAGAATATGGCAAGAGATAAAAATCCAAAGTTGGAGAAAGTCATCTTAGGGAGGAAAAAAATCCATCAGAGAAAGTGAAGCAAATCTACTGAAGAGAGGATCGTTAGCTAGGCCATTTCCAGGCAAGCTGAGGCCAGGTGTGGCCTGACAAACTGAGCCTGCTATAGAAACGAGCAGGGCAAAGGTTCACAGCTTGTCAAGCATGAGCCCTTTTCTCATGAAGGATACATGAAAAATGCTGACTCCTTGAATAGAGGAAACATGCTCTTTGGTTTGAAATATATACGTATATATGGATATATTCACTTCTCTTGGGTATTATAAAAAACTCATATTTTAAAGAGGTTTAACTTTGTCCCAGTCCAAATTGGGACTTCGTCTAAGTTAATGGTGCTCCAGGAAAGATGTATGTCTGATCCCCATGCTGAAAGTGCTCTCCAGAGACCCCCTCCAGAAACCTCTGCCTGACCTCACAGTGAGATAGATCTGCTGAGATTGCTCAAGCAAAAGGAAACATATTTTATTTACAACATTGCTAATAAATTTTTCCTACTGTACTCTAAGTTCCCTTTCTTTAAAGGGGCTGTCTAAAAACTCATAAGGAAGCATATGGCATCAGTGACATGTCTGTTTCGAGATGCTCAGAATTGGAGAAAGAGCTAACTAAAGGAATCCAGAGGAGTCCCAGCCCAGTAACACCTGGCTGAGCTTTACTGACTTGGGCAATCTTTTTTCTTTTCCCATATCTAGGTAAAGACACATTGTAGTCTCATCACTTTGTTCTCTATATCTAGACAAGAAAGCATGTTTTCTTTTATTATTTTACCCACTAACAAACTTGCTCTTGAACAAATACTAACAAATACTATGCTTTTAAACTGTAACGGTATGGGTGCTCTATTTCAAACATGTGACACAGTTTACCAAACATCTCTCCAAGTCTGACCATTGCTTGGCCATGGGGAAAAGTGATATTACCTGGCATCTTGGAGGAAGCCATGGTATTCTTTCAGAAGGAGTATATTAGAACAAAAATAAATTTTCACTGTGATGGAGAATAAAAGTTGCAAAAACTATGGAGAAATGTCAAGGAAAGGAAGGAAGGGAGGTTTCAGGGAAGATTTTATTAAAGAGTAGATTTTTTAAACTCAGTCCTAAAGCACGAGGAGCAGTACAAGTGGGTGAAGAAGGAGAACAGAAAATCAATGGAAACAGAGATGGTGAGATCAACCTCACTCAAGGGATACCTAGAAACTGAAATAAATAGAAATGAAGAGATTTTGGATGTGAATTTTATGGAAAGCCAAGAGTTCAGGATGATTTTTATAGACAAATGTCTAGCTTATGTTCAACATTTATTTTAAATACCAGTAATTGGGTCAGTAGAGAGAATATGTATTTAAGAAAGGAAGAATTTAAGTATTTTAGGATTCCTGGGCCAGGGATTTAGCTCAGTGGTACGGTATCATGCGAACTTTCGAGCTCATCCGTCCTGAACAAGGGGATCTGCACAAGGAAAATCAGAGCATTTGCTGAGTGCTTGCTGTATGTCCAACTGTGCAAGCTTCTTTTTCTGTAATTCATTTAATTATGCCCCACCAACCAAAAAAAAAAAAAAAAAAAAAACAAAGGCTTTGTAAATAGGGAGGTGGAGGGGTTGATGGGAGAGTATGGGAATGCGGAAAAAGTGAGGACCAAGATTGATTATGTAAAGGTCCACCTTCCAATGATGAATGTCATTGTACTGTATACATAAAATGTAGCTGTAAAATTAATTTTAAAAAGATTCCTGTCAGTTCCAAAATTGTATGCCTTTACAGAACAAGAAATATAATAAAATGAACAAAAAGAAAGACTTGGAACTTGGAAGAAATAAAAGACATACTTTATTTTCCTTGCCACTAACATTGAACATTTGCTGACCAAGGGAAGTTCTAGAAATAAGAAAAAGTAGTGTGAATGGTTCCTGGTTAAACTAGGGGGGATGAACACAGGTATTTATCACTACTTTCTCCATAAGTCTTTCAAAATAACTGTACCTGAATAAAAAATAAAAATAACAAAGAAAAAATAGGAGTAAAGGGGATGAAGATAGAAAAAGGACATCAGTAAAGTTTCATAGAGGGAAGGGAGATGAAGCAATAGTAACTGAGGAGAGAAAGCAGAAACGAAGGCTGCAGAGTGGAAAGGGAAGAAAAGGAAGTCAGCGTGTGCACAAGAACTCTGGAAATGCTCACAAAGAAACATCAAAAACTGCTGAAGGATAGTGTGAGACAAAAGGCTCTCGGTTTGTATAAGAAGCCATCAGAACCCCAATCCACTTTCTGTTCTTAGTAGTGGGAGTCTGTACTTCCCTGATCACATGGAACAAGGCTTAATTTCAGAAGTAACTGCTGCTGAGAAATTTGACCCTACGCTCAGGTGTGGACAAAAGTCAGCCACAGTAGAGAAAACCAGAGGGATGCATGAGAATGACAGAGCACTGTCCTCCCTGTGTCTTCTCTGAGCTCCCAAGCTCACCGTCCATGTCCATCCCCCTCCCCCTTACACGACTTTGGCCCTTTGACTCACATGTCCATGAAAGACACTCCCTCTAGGGAGACTAACTGGTTTAAGGAAAAAGATGTAGATACTGAAACCTGAAGAATTCTGCTCACCAACATTAGCCTCTCTTGGTGAGGTCCAGCAGACATGTGCTGAGATTGCCAGTGCTTCTCTCTTACATGAACAGGAAGGGAGAATTGCCAGACCTTTGAGGAAAACAACTAACATGAAGAATGTAGGCATCTGTCTGTCTATCTATCTATCTATCTATCTATCTATCTATCTCTCTGTCTGTCTATCTATCATCTGTCCATCCATCCATTGTTCCTTCTGTGTATAATACAAAAAAGTTTAAAAGAATGCATAGACAATGAAAGAAAGAGAAAAATGCTCTAAATACATTAGGAAAATGAAATATGCTTTTCAATAAATAAGAGAAAGATGTTATTAAAAAAGGAACATTCAAAACATATTCATGCACAGTGAATTGGATGATGAAGAAATATAGGTCACCTGTCATATGCAGCCAACTTTGGCAAAGGGACAAAACATGTGAAAGAAATATTAAAAGTCATTGTTGAGATTTAATGTCTGTCTAATATCAGTCTTTTCTATTTCTATCCAAAAAAGGTGAGAAACAGGAAAAAAATATTTCCCTGAGCTGAAAGGACTCCCCAGTTTTTATAATGGCTTATTTAGAAGGACTGTTGATGGTATGGTTCATAACTACACATTTTCATCTTGGAACTGCAGAAATAAAAAATACAACATGTGTCTGGAGAAAAAGAGAAATGAACTCTGGAGGAGGGTGCTAAAATAGAGGAGGAAAATGACACAAGGAATAAACACCACGAGGAGACAGATTTTAAAGCTAGTAATTAGTATTTTTCAAGTAGGAGTCTAAATTAAAGCAGCAATCATTCACAAAGATATAAGACTTGTATATGTCTTTTATTGGATGTAAGTCCCCAAGGTGGCATCTCTTAAAATGTAGGGTGAATGGATAAACAAAACATAGCAGGTATATATATGGGAGGTATGATTGGACAGGGCCTGTGTTTTAGCTTGGGATCGGAATAGTTTAAGAGACTGACAGTGGGGGATGGTTGCACAACAGTGTGAATGTACTTAATGCAATCAACTGTACACTTAAAGGTGGCTAAAGTGGGGAATTCTGTTCTGTTGTCACAATAAAGTAAGTATTGGATGAATCTGAAAGAAAAGTACTATATGTGTTACAGGAAAATAGTAAATTATAAAGTGTAAAACATGGTTAAATCCAAATAATTGTCAATTAGTAGGATGTGGAGCTTAATGTTATCCTTTAGAAAACACTTTAAAAACATAAAATAATCACTTTTTAAAAAATGTGTTACTTTCTTTTGGATTTTTAAAGAAATCAGTATATTGGATCCAATCATTTGATTCAACAGAGATTCTCAGTAGCTGAAAGTGGGCCTTAAATATGTAGATAATGGAAATATCAAAGTGTTGGTAATGGGAAATTGTAAAAGATAAGCGAGTGGAAGATTCTTGAGAATTGATCAAACCATTATTGATGTGACGAGTTGTGCTTCACTTTGTGTGGGGCTTTGTGAAAAACTAAAACAGTAGGTTTAATTTTGGTCTCTTGGTGATCTGATTTCGGAGAACTATTGGATAAGAAGGGAGAAAGGGGCAGATCCAGGGGAGTGATAAAGTAGAACAAAGATATGGAAGGTGTGATCCCAGAGGGACATTTTCAATTGCCAGACACTGACACAGGGCAATTTTAGTTGATAATGGAGAGCAAAGGGTTGTTGTCCAAGATGGAAAGGTTTTGTTTGGGGCTATTGCAATTGAGGAAATTAGGGGCCGCAAGATGATTGTAGCAAAGGTCCCCAATGTTGTCTGTACTGACTCTTGTGAGGCTAAGTAGAGAGGTGGTGGTGAAGAGGACTGTTGACCTAACCCTGCATCCTTGAAAGGAGGTGGCAGCCTGCTGAGGCTGGGAGGAGAACAGCACCAGGGGATAAAGAGAAGGAGAGGCATGAGTGAGGACAACCCCTACTGGTGTGGAAGAAGAAGGTGCTTCCATGTATCTGGCAGGTGCTGACAAGGGAACGTTTTCAAGGTCACAAAATCTGATAATATTTGGAATCATAAACCTGCGATTTATGGTCTTCAAAACTGTGTGCACAGTATATTCAGGTGAAGGTGAGACATGTGAAATACTGGTATCATATGGTAATCACAGAACTTTGAGAGCTGCCTCAGCCTCCTCAGCAAAAGAGGGCAAAGGGGTATTAGGGGTCTTTTACATATTTTCAATATGTCATTTTAGGTTGCAGACGAGCTCAATCTTTTTCTAATGTGATGTGGGAGACGTTTCTTTCACGGCCATTACTATGCACACGAAGTAGAGTGAAAGCAGCCAAGACTTTGCCTAGTTTTCACTTTAGATCCTAGTTGTTCAAAATAATTCCAACAAAAGTTTCAAGGAAAAACCTGAAAATTGGCTCTTCAAATGTTGTTGCTTCTAGACCCAATGGGAACTACTTGGAAACTAGACTGAGACATATTCCAACTTTTAGTTGAATTGTGTTCAAGTAACATTTATTAAGTACTTAAGCATTTTCTACATACCATCCCATGTGCTGCATTCTTTAAATACATCGTTTTCTGTAATCTAACGATATTTTTTGTGTAGTCTTCTGCTACATGGGTGCATCCCATTTCCTCACCCTATAATGGGGAAGCAGGTTGAGAGAAGATATGTAACTTGATTATATGAAACAGATAAAGAGTAAGGCCAGGAATTAAACCCAGTAACTTGACTTTAAGTCTCGTATTCTTTCTGCTGTTGCTGTTCTATGTTCCTTATATGAAAATTGCTAAAGAAAAGTGAAAACTTTCATGTAGGGTAAGTATAAGGCCTGTGGGTAAAGGGACACAATAAAAATTTACTGTTTAATTAGGTGATAACAGAAAACATGATTAACTTCTGTCACATATAATTTAAACTACTTTTATGTAGGATGTTATGCATGTTACAGTTCTGAGCTAGAGATCCCTGTCATTCAGAGAATGATAACAGAATTGTCACAGTACCCTAGACTATGGGAGCAGGTTGGTTTAAGGAAGTGGCATGAAAATAAGGAAAGCAAGGAGCCTGTTGAATTGATTTCCATAACCTATAAGATTGGGAACATGAGTGTGTGTGTGTTTGTGTGTGTGCGTGTGCATGTGTGTGTGCCTGTTGAAAAATTTGAAGCTACATAAAATTTATAAACTAGACTATAGTCATCTTACTGAAGGTTTGTTTAATTTACATAATTATCATTATGATTTAAATATTGTTTGATTTCTGACTTTTGGAAATACATCCATTCTGTGAAGAACATGTATTTGTCCTATAGTATTATAAAACTACAGGCCTATTTAAATTTCTGGAGCCATAGACCTTTCTTATTTATTTTCACACTGAGATTTTTTAATATTTTATAGATCATAATCCCTTTGACAATTTGATGAAAGCCAAAAAGTTTCTTCTGAAAATAGATTTGTTCATAAATGCAAACAATCAGGCATTCCATGCCAGGAATTTGTGAACTTCTTGGCACCGCCTATGATCGCTCAGGCTTCAGTGCTCGTTGGCACCTATCCTGTTGCATAGTAAGTCTCACGGTTATTTTCTTATCCCCTTTACCCTGTGAACATGAGATAAAAGTACGATATGTGGGATAGACCTGTTGCTCTTCAGAACAATGCCATCTCCTAATTCACTGCAACTGAAGCCCATCTAAGCTCCTTACCTACTGAGATTTTGGGGCATGGTCATAATCTGTTGAGGAAGTAGTTGATCAATCCTTTTAAGTGAGAATCATTTTGAGAAACTTACTGTTGTTTGAAAATTGTAAGAGGCCAGATAATGAGGATTGAGGCTTAGTTGACATTCTTTGAAAGCACAAAAGAGAAAAACAGCAAGCTGTTCATCCTTTGGCAGTGTGCAGGATGCTGGTCCAGAGAAGAGTCAATGCAGCCGAGATCTGGGCGTCTACCTGGGTACATGCTGTACATCACAAGATCCAGGTGAATCTTCTCTTAACCCATCTGCTTGCTCCCATGTCTAAGTGCATAACAGCAAAGTGAGCCAAATGCTCAGGCCTCTTTTTCTACTACGGGCAAGAGCTCTCTGGTCTCATTCTAAATTGTCTCTGTGTCTGTCTTTACTCTCCAGTCACCTCTTCCTGACAGTGATTCCTAGCAGGCTGGTCTCCTGAAGAAAATGTTAAATTAGAGATAAGCAATACAATTAAAAATTGCCAGATAGTATAAAATAAAATAAGTATTTTCATTCTGCCTGTGCTTGACACTGAATCATTGATCCCCATTTATGGAAAATGGATCAGGACAGAAGAAAGAAGTTCAGGTATAAGCTTGGCATGAAATAGGGGCCATATATATAAATGATGAAAATGAGTGACTTTACCTTTCGACATGCTACTGTGTTTCAGTTTAAGTTACACATGATAGGAGTGGTGGGAAGAAAATCTGGTGTGTTAGATGCTACTGAGAATGTTCCTGGGTCACTGGCTTACAGAATGATCTGCTGCAGTCTTTGCTTTTAGGCTCAGAACTTGAACCGGCACTGTGGTAAAGCTTAATTTGTCAGTAAAAAATTCCAAGGACATTTCTAGTTTGTGGCTCATTGGATCAAGTTAATGGACAGACTTGTTTATACTAACACATTAATTTTATAGCAGACATTATTATGTTTCAGTGATGTGCTATTTCCCTGTTCTTTTAAGCACAAGAGAGGGTTTCCTTCCACCACCTTGAAGTTGATCAAGCCCATTTGATTTTCTTTGGCTGAGGAAATATATGTAAAATGAAATTTAACATAGGTAATTCTCTCTCCCCCTTTCTGTCTGTCTCATTGGATTGTGAATCCTAAATGATACAATTTTGGCATCTTTGTTCTTTAGCGAGACCACTACCACTTGCAATATATAGCAGCAGGAATGATAACTCCTTGGTAGTTATATGCTACCAATATTTAGCATTACTTTTTACAGTAGCATAACCTAGCTGTTATATTGGCTGTGGATGTGTAGCAAACATATATGCCATTTATTTAAACAATGTAAACAGATTGATGTGCCAGTGAAGAATCGGTGCCGTGCTTTTAATAGTTATGCCGTCCCTCTGTAGGAATATCTCAGCCAGTTGTTCTGGGAGTCTTGGCTACTCAGCAAACAAATGAATGTGAAACATATCCACAGCAATGGTGCCTTAGAGATTTAAGAATGTCTGGACTGGCCCAGTGGCCCAGACAAATAAACACCTTTTGAAACTTTTCCCCCCACATACCCCCGAAAGCTGGTGAGTACACAAGTCATATTAGTCTCTCCCACTGGGAGAGTGGTGACAGTAACCCTGCTGTTCTCCGTTAAGTCTCTGTTTTCTAGCTAAGTCACTTGAAACTGTTTAATAATCTGGGCAGACACTGCTGGGTCAGGAAGTCCTGGAGGGCCTTCCTCGGGCATTAACCCCTACCTCCCTCACTGCCCCACCCCCACGATTAGTCAAATCTCTCAGGATTCGAATGAAGTGCATCGACCCCAGACTTTACCACAGGGAAGGGAGGCTGGGAAAGTACTTGTACCACTGTCAGGCACAAATGGAAGGAATCTCATTAGGTGACAGCAACAGGTAGGTGATAGCAAAAGAGCTAATTCTCAGATTCCAACATCTTCTAACTTAATAGAATATAATACGTAGGTAGAAAGGCAAATCTTGTCATGAAAAAAATATAAGATCTGCAATAAAAGAACAGATATTGTCATAAAAGCAGTCTTTACTCTTGGTCAACGTTGTGGTTTTAAATGTCTGTCTGATTGACACCTTGGGTCCTTCATCAGTACAAATGGGTGCAGTGATACCTGCCTTTCATAGTAACTGTGAAGATGTAGCTCACAAGTGGGCTCTCAGTCAGTGCTTGTTTCATTTTCTTTCACTCCTGCTTATCAAGGAACATTATTACAATTCAAGTGTCTAGACTTCTCTAGTCTTTTTGGTAGGGAGATGAGTATTTTTAAAACACGCTTTGTTACCAAAATTTAAAGCTTCCATCCCCCCTAAACCTGTCTTTTCTGTGATTTTTGTTCCATAGGTCATCTGGACAATCTTTAAGGAATGTCCTCTGGCTGTCCATGTTATCTTAGCCAGCTATCTCACACCAAGTTGCTGACAGATTCTCTGCAATCCCTTCTTGCAATTACATAACTTTCCCACAAGCTCTAGCCCTCCACTAAATATTGCCCAAATTATACTTTTAGTTACTTAGTAAGGAAGACCAACCTCTGACAATATTATCTTGAAGGTCTCAGGACGACAGAAAAATATTTCAATATGGTATGGGTGGGGTTGTGGGGAAGGAAGAACCAACATGCTCATTATATTCTCATAATCCTCAGGATCATCCTCTCCATAAGCCAAAAATTTCAGATGTTCTGTGCAGGAGCATCACCTTGGCATCGTCATGAGAACAGATTTCTCTGTTAAACACAGACCTAGTGACTTAGAGTCTCTGAGGATGGAGACCTCAAGACATATATTTTAATAAGTTTCCTATGACACACTTACAAAGTAGGGTCTCTATTGGAGCATTGCAGAGTGTTTGGGACTTGGGCATCAAAGCCTTGTTGCAGGACACAGCTCACATCCAACCAAAAAGGTTACTTTTTTTTTTCTTTTTATTGAGTTTATTGGTACAATCTAGGCATACAGTACAGTTACATTCATTATTGGGCTCTTGTACCTTCACATGACAGGTCTTGGTTCTCATTTTTCCCCCTTGTCCCTGCCCTCCCTTCACCCCCTCCTCCCCTCCCCCTTTACAAACACTTTATTTCCATTTTTTCATTTTCTCATGTTTTTTTCTTTTCCCTTATTCCCTTCCCCCTACCCTTCCCACATTTCCTACACCTTTAGTCATTTTCTTTCTTCCTACTTCACACTTTTAATTATCCCATTAGGATCTTGTGTACTATTATAGTTTTTCACACCGGAGAAACTATTTGGTATTTACACGTGTGACTAATTTATTTCGCTTAAGAGTATATCCTCAATATGTATCCGTTTTCCTATGAATGACTCTAATTTTTCATTCTTTATGGCTGAGTGGTATTCTATTTTATAGAAAAACCACATCTTCTTTATCTAGTTTCCAACAGATGGGCAAATGGGCTGTTTCCAAGTTTTAGCTATTACAAACTGTGCCGCCATAAACATAGGTGTGCATATATCACTGTGGTATAATTCTTTTAATTCTTTTGGAAAGATACCCAGCAGAGGGATGGCTCTAGTCCCTGCTCTTTGAGGCATCTCCATATTACTTTCCATGGTGGTTGCACCAGTGTGCACTCCCACCAACAATGGAGAAGGGTTCCTTTCTCCCCAAATCTCCACCAACATTTGTTATCGGTTGATTTCTTGATAGCAGCCATTCTTTGTGGGGTGAGGTGGAATCTCAGTGTTGTTTTCATCTGCATTTCTCAAATGACCAGTGATGTGGAACATTTTTTCTTATATTTACTTGCTGCTTTTACTTCTTTGTCTGAGAAATGTCTGTTCATTTCAGATGCCCATTTTTGAATTGGGTCTTTATATTTAGAGGGGGCTGATTGTTTTGAGTTCTTTATATATTCTAAATAATACTCCTCAAAAAGGTTATCTTAGGGTATTTCCCTTCCCTGGACTTTGGGCCTCAAATTTCTAGAACTGGACTAAAGAAAGAAAAGCCTTGAGCAACAACAGCAGCTGCAGCAACAAGAGATTCTGTAAAATCCATGTCTGGAGCAGACTTCATTATGTACCTATCCAATATCCCCCTCTCATCTTTTTCTTTGCCAGTGGAAACCCCAATTTGTTGAACCATGAGGTGCCTAGAGTTGGGGGATAACTTGAGATTCGTGGAAGTCAGTCTTTACTGTCCTGTCACCTTCTGTTTCTCTTGCAGCCATACATACCTCGTGACCCCACAGAAAAGAATGTGTGGAGGGAGATTTCCTGAGAGCATCTCAAGGGGAAATTTGCTTTTCTGCTTTGAATGTAGATGTTATCTTTGGGCGACTTGTACTCATCTTCTGATCATGAAGGAAAGGAAAAGTGAACTAAAGAAATAATGCTTGGTCACCTAGTCTAAAATCAATAGTTGCCTCCTCTCTGTCTTGTAGAGAAAATTGAACACTTGCTTTTAAACCATAGTAGATGTTTTTTCTTTATGTGTGTGTTTTGTATAAATGCTAAGGTATTCTCAATCTCACACTATCCACCCGATAAGAATAATATCACTTCAAGTTAACAATGGTAATAGCCTTGTACACTACGCAGATCCATTACCTCCTTATTATTGCTGGAAGAAAACCTTGACTTTATCAAAAACCTTTTTTTCCCTTCACATTGACAAAGAAATGTGCCCATATGTTTTCTCTGAAAAAATGGTTTGTCTTTCAGCTCTGAGAAAAATGAAAAAGTGCTGTAAGCTTTGAAGAAAGATTTTCCCCATTGTTTCATCTCTCCCACCTGACACTTGCAGTCCCACTTTCACTTACACACTCAACTTCCAAAATTACTGGAGTCTGTCTCAGCTACTGGACACTCTACACAAGTATGTAATGCATAAAAGCCCTCACTGGCATTGTCGATAATCTCCTAGGAAGTTTTCTAATGCCCACCTGCATACTCATTATCTTTTCTTCTTTATGTTATAAAATTAAGAGACCCTACAAACACAACATGAGAAAGTAGCCTACTTCCGGCCCATTGAGCACGAGCATTTCGGAAACAGGTCCCTTTCGGCAGGATCCAAGACAGTACTAATCCATACTGATTTACTCTAAAGAAGTGTTATTCAAAGTCTTTTCCAGGGAACATGATTTCCACATTTTTGGGGTGTGGGTATGGGAGGGTGTAATTTCTATAGCAAAACAGTGAGAGAAATATTGCGGATTGCCTTTCACTTTTAGAGATTTTTTTTCCAGGTCTCTCATTTGCTGTGGTAAGCACAGGCATTCCCACATGTGTTCTATTGCCTCTCTCTTGCCATTTTCTCCTCAATCTAAACTCATTCTTCAATTCTCAGGGCCATTATAGAGGCTGATGTTCTCCCTCATCTCCCCTAAGCAGATTCAAATCTCCTCTCATGCATACTTTATATGACTGGGTTCCTCTCCAAAGAAGGCTGATTATACTTTTATGTTTTACTTGTATGGCTTATGTGATAAATATCTACCTTTTCCCCTAGACTGTAAGCTCTATGAAAGAGAAGGAGACAAGGACCATGCCTGCTTTTGCTCAGTGGAGTATTTTAGTGTCTGAGTACTTAATAAATAGCTGTCTATGGAATAAATGACCACAGGATACAAGCGTATTAATGGCTTGGAAACATCCTGCAGTAAAATCTGATGAAGTTCGCTTATGTCTATATTTCTCATGTTTGTTTGAACCATAGAACTATTTTGTCATGTAATTTTTATTAATATTCTACAAAATAAGGACTTCTAAAAATAAAGAAACTCTCTTCTAAAGGAAATTGTCCATTCAGTTTAACGTTTTAAAGGCGTTAACATGTATCTAGTTTAACCCATTCAACTGTCATAGAAGGAAAACAAGCCACAGCAATTATGTCATTTGTAACACACAGCTAGTTATTCACAGAAGAAAAAAAAATAGAGAATAGGAATCAGTACTTTGAATGTCTACTTCAGTGATTTCTCAAGACTTTGTGTTAATTCCACAATCCCAAAATTATGTGAAACTCAGTTATAAAACAGAGAATACACAAAGGAATTCCAACTTGTTATAAATTTCATAGAGCCATTCTAGTTTGTCTTTAGGCTTATGAAGGTATTTATCAGTAACTTAGTCATGTAACACTGGTTTAGAGTTCATGATTTAACATTAATGATGTTAAAACCTTCAGTCCTCATAGAAGTTATTCCTCAGTACTAACAGATTTCTCCTTTCATCTTCCAATGTAAATCCTCCTCTGATCCATTCTAAGATCACTAGCAGTGGTCTGACCCAAAGAAGACTCTACTTTCTTCACTTGTTCCATCATCTTTTTTCCAAGCAGATCTTTATATTATAAAGATTTTTAGATTGGATTTGCAGGATCCCAGTAAGTTCCTGACAATTGGCACCAAGTTATCGAGCAGTCCATCAGTAGCACCAAATCTCTCAAATTTTAACATCCAATTGTTGGTTGGAAAATTGTGATTCTTGGATTTCTTCAGACTATAACTTAATTACCAGCAATCCACTAGAATAGTAGACTATAAAAAATCATTATTTTGCCATTGATCAGATATAATCCATAGAGAAATCAATCCAGTTCAACAAAAGGTAACATAGAGTCACCATATATGTTTATTCTGGTGATAGCATCTTTCTCAGCTAAATCTGAACAGTCGGGAAAATGTCTGAGGAGTTTATAATCAAATATAAACAAGAGATGAGAAGTCATATTCAGTGGCATCTTTTATGCTTTGGCTCTGAACCAATTCATATTGCAATTCTCGCACAGCTCCTACCTGTATTTTGGGCTTTGTGTTTATCAAATGAAGGTATGAATGCGTGGTCATTCACTCAGACACTCAGAGCAGTCATATGATTGTTTGAAGTTAAACAACACTCAGTATACAAAAATTATTGCTTAGCCATTTATAGAGCTCCCCATTGCCCTAAAAGTAATAGCAGCTTTACCCATACAGCAGTCAGATTTACAGGATTTGGTGTTAAGCAGACATAGGTTTATATTTCCAAGAGTTATATATTACCAGAGTCATGAACATGGGAACATAAGAACAAGTGGCTTCAGATCACCAATCCCAAGTCTCCTCATATGTTAAATGCAGGTGAGAGAACCTATATTTCAGGAATTTTGTGAGGATTAAGTGAAATATTGGCATAAATGCTTGGCACAGAGTAGTATGTGAATGACAAAACTAAAACAAACACAGCTGTGTCCTGACCTCCAGAACCTGCGAACAGGTTGCCTTATATGGCAAAAGAGGCTGCACATGCGATGAAGTTGGGGGTCTTCAGACAGGGAGATTATATGAGTTATCGGAGTGGGTCTGAAGTAAAGACAAAAGTCCTCATAAGAGGGGGAGGGGGCCAGGCTCTGAAGAGATCTGATAGAAGTTGGCCAAAGTGATGTGGCCGTGAGTGTAAGAGTGAGACAGCCTCTAGAAGCTGGAACAAATTCTTGCCTGGAACATTCAGAAAGAATGCAGCTTTACCACCACAGTGTGTTTATCCCGCTGAGACCAGTTTTGGGTTTCCAATCTCCACAATTTTAAGATAATACAGCTATGTTGCTTTAAGCCACTAAGCTTGTGGCATTTTGTTATAGCAGCCACAGGAAACTAACGAACCAGCACATGCTCTTTCCTTTATACCTTGATGCCTTCGAGTTCAGAATTAATAACAAAGAAGTATAAAGTTGACAAGTTCAGAATTAATAATAATAAAGTATAAAGTTGACAGACTCGTACTGATTATTCCTATTCTGCTTGCCCTGCTGTTTTTTTGTTTGTTGGTTTGTTGGTTTGTTTGTTTTTTCCTTTCTGTTGTTTCTCCCTTTCTGGGAAAATGGTTTGGCAGGAATGTTTTTTCTGTCTGATTGCCTCTTTTGTGGCTGTTACTTTGGAAATCCGCAAAAAGGAAGAGTAAGGGATGGGAGAGAGGAATCGCTGGCAGAAGGAAGGACTTTTGACAAAGGGAAGATCCTGGGTATCTGTAAGCAATGCGAGTCCAAGTTAGAAGAGAGCAGACAGCTGCATTTTCTCCATCCTTCTCTGAACAGTATCCCCATCTTGCTGTCTTTTCTCCTGTAGACATAAAAGGAGAGTATTTTGGAGAATCTGAGGGATTTGTTTAATGGTAGATGGTCTAACTTTAAATCCCTTAGGTAGATTTTTCCACTTCTTTCCTTACAGAATTCCTCATCCAAAAGCAATTATTGCAGTGAACATGAAAGAATAGCTCTATTTTTTGTTGGAAGATATTCATTTATTAATTCAGGAAACACAATTTCAGAACCTTATACGTGCCAAACATTTTCAGGAAGGATACAATGCTGAGTTAACAGGTCAAAGTTCCCTCAGTTAGCACTTCAATCCCAACAAATAAATAGATTCAATACAACTGACTACACTTAAAATGTTATGTCGAAATAAGCAAAATGTGCTAAATGTTAGTACTGAAATCAAGATAGCTAATTCTTGTGGGAATAGGATAAGGAGAGGGCTGCTTTAGATAGAACAGGTAAGGAGAGGTCTCTGACATTGAAACTGAAATTACTTTAAAGGATGACTAGAAGGAGATGTACGAGGAACAAGGGTATTATAGAGAGCATAAAGGGCATAAAATGTGCAAATGCCCTGAGACAGATTAAAGCTTAGAATTTGCTGGAACTGAAAGAAGATCGTGTGGTTAGAACACAGTGAGCAGTAGCATATTGCAAGGTATGTTTGGAACTGTCTAGTCTGTGGACAGTCTTGGAGGCAGTGGCAGGAAATTTGGTCTGATTTTGTGTGTTATGAAAAGCAATTAGAAATTTTAGATAGGAAATGACAAGCACGTGTATATTTATACAGACATGCTTAGGGTTATTAGAAGAATGGGTTTGAGAAGAGCAAATGTACAGATGGCAAGACTAGTTTTCATGCTACTAAATATTTCAGCTGAGAGCTCATGAAGCCTGGGATCAAGGTGCCACAAGTGAGCCATATTTGAAAATACAATCAAGAGACTGTGTACATAGATTGGCTACAGAGCCTCCTGGCTTGAGAATTAGTGTCCATGAGATGTCATTCTCTGCCACAGAGAAGTTAGATGTGCGGAGGAAAACATTTTGACATGGGAATAGGACATTACATTTTGTGTATGGAAATTTCAAATGTTTGGGAGTTATCCAAGCAGAGCTGTCAAATTAGAATTGGGATATGTCTTAAGCCTGGATTTCAAGGGGCAGGCTTGGAGCAGAGAAATAAATGTGAAAGTCATTAAAATACTTACAATGTGATATGTAAAGCCAAATGATTTATGATACACCTGGAAAACATGTGAAGCAAGAAGATAGCTCAAGATGGAGCCTTGGGGATCTGCCGTACTGAGATGCCAGACGGAAGGGATACAGGAGACACAGGAGCAGAATCAGGGGTCAGTGACGGAGGAGGACAGCAGGTGTGTGGTAGGCTGGAGTCCAGACAGCAGAATGCCGGAGCAGGAGGGCAACGGAAACTATGGCAGACGATCAAGAGGGCGCCAGCCTGACGAGCAGGGAAGTGTGTGTGAGAGTGTGTGTGTGTGTGACGGGCTGCTTAGGAGGATAATGGAGCCAATGGGAAAAGGTTGATTATGTAGCAGAAGCAGTGGCTCCCTGGAACAGTCAAGTTCTTGAGATGACCACAAAGGAGGTGAACTTGATCTTTACTGTTAGAGGCTTGATGACTTCTAGAGAAATTACGTAAGTAAACTACATAATTATGTACAAAAAATAGAGTTAATGGGAGATTTGAGGAAAGAGGAGAAGAAATAAAATTTCTGTTTCAGAAAAAAATACAGCGAGACTGTCAACAAATCATAAGATTTCCAGAGAGTATTGATAGCAAATTTCAGGTGTGAGAGCACGCATGTAACATGAGACTAGTTTTTATCTATACCTCTGCTCAGGAGCATTAGGGGCTTTGGAGACATAGCAGGATGGAAGAAATTATCCAGAGTTTTAGTTCTGTCAGAAAAGTAAAAATATGGAGAGAAGGGAAAGGTTGTAGAATATGCTGGCAAAGTAATGATAAAAATGAAGAATCATGGAATCTGGGCTGATTGGGAGGGGGGAATTGTACTAGCGAGTCGGGGTGTGGGAATCTTGATGAGCTGTAAGCTTGTTGAAATGGGCAGTGCACACATAAAAGATGGGGGTCAAGGAAAAGGATACTTGGAATTGGTATTTTAGAAATAGGACAATTTGAAGAGAATAGAGAGCTGAGGAGTCCAGGGAGGCCAGGATGCTGAATAATTTGTCCCTGAATATGCCAAGGTCATGAGAAAACGTGAAGAGGCAGAAGCTGAGAGAAGATGTGTAAGCTAGAAGCACTTTGTAACGGGCCAGAGATGACCGGGAAGTTGGTGGATAGCGGGTGTAGGAGGGATTGTAAGCAGTGCCTCGATGGCATATGCTATGATTTGGATCTGAGGTGACCAACAGCAGCTCATGTGTAAGGTGTTTGGTCTCCATCTTAGCATGATTGGATGGGTGGCAGAGCTTTAAGAGTTGGGTTAAAGTGGGAGGTCTTTGGGCCATTGTGGCTGTTCCTTGGAAGAAGACCATGGAACGCTGGTCTCCTGTTCTCTCTTTTGTATCCTGGGTGTGAGGTGAGCTGTTTCCCTCGGCCACATGTTTTCACCACTCCAAACGTCAACTGAGCACGTTCCAGTTCTCTTCAACAAGGATTGCATCTGGCCACAGTGGCCAGCCTTTCTGCACGCCTAGGAGGAGAAGGTGCTTAAGACCCTCAGCCTGGTGACAATAAACATTTGAATTAGATGATTAACTCCCCTTTAGATGACTCCAGGTTCACCAGGCAAACATCTCATTGTAATTAGGTTTCCTGTAGGATTTGTCAATATAGCACAGAAGGAAGAGGTTTCTGAGTGTCATTCTAGAAGACATATAAATTCTTCCAATAAACTCTTCTTGTAAGCATGTCTAGAGAAGTTTATATCTACTGGACTTTAAATGTGTCAGCTTTATCAAATTTGTGAATTGTTCTCCTGAAAAAATCCTTGTCTTATCCAGCAGCTTTGTTTTAAATCTCTGCAAAGATTATATCACCATCATTGGAGAGACAAGTAAGGATCTTTCATTCAGGCCTGCGATGGCTTACGTGTGTCCTACTTCTTACATAAGTGGAGATCATCAATTAACAGTCTCATTGAGTTATCATTTTATGCCCTCAAAGTGCCCAACTCTTACATTAAAGTGGCAAGTTTTTTCATGTTCAATTTTTATAGAAATAAAATGAATAAACAGAAAATATGGAAAAAAGAAAACAGATCTTGGATTGGCCTGGTATTAAGGTGACTTCTTGATGCTGTCAAAGTTCTCAGTTGTTTCACTTGATTGAAAATATGTTTAGCCCATGATTTCATAACCAATGAAAAAATAGAAGAGTCATACAAGGTTTGGTAGCATATAATAATATTTAGCTTTAGGTTATGAAAGTCAGTAATGGCCCGAAGGCTGGTCTATTATCTGCTCCCATCATCCAGAAGCTCTTGGTTTCTAAAATCTTAAGGAAATGTCACTTTACAGTTTTTAAACAAACCATCCAGAGGAAGACATTTTAGGTCTCCCCAGGTGTGAGTCTTCTGATACTCTTTTCTATGACAGCTCTTAATACGTCATTATTATATACACTTCTTTATATGTTTTTATACATTCTTTTTATACACTTCTTTATATGTTTTCATTTCAAAAGCTATAAAGTGTTATGGTGGATCTTAGATAAATGAAGCCTCATATCTCAGTATAGCAGTTGGGAGTGTGTGTGTGTGTGTGTGTGTGTGTGTGTGTGTAAGGGGGGCGGTTATCTCAGTGGTTCTGCTGCCTGCCTCGCAAATGCAAGGTCCTGAGTTTGATCCCCTGTACCAAAAAAAAATTTTGTAGAGTATTCCCTTGCAAAATGGAGCTCAGAAAAGTCATCAGATAACAGGACGTGTACTTTAATCTGAAAATATTTCTTGAACATGTAATGTGAACAAGACATTGCATCAAGTACAGTATTGAGTGACACAGTATACAAAATCAGACACTGGGAAACCCTTCCCTCCTGGAAACTCAAGTTCTGTGGGTCACACTAGACTCTTAACCCTATTTGAAAGAGAGTGCATCCAACTTCACTGGAAGTTTCCAATATCACGCTGTGACGTCCAAGGGAGTTAAGACTTTTTGTTTTCTTAGGTCAAACACAGTGTGGAGAGTACTTTGTCTTTCTATTGACTTAAGTGAAATCAGAAGTCACTTTCAGGTTTATAGACTAAAACTTGTGTTCAGTGAGCAGCAGGGGATGATGGGATTATTTCCTGCAAGAAAGAAAGCACATTTTAAAAATAGCATGAGAAAGCAGCTACCAAATATGATTGAGACATTCGCTCAGTAATAATAAAATTGTCTTCTCTGTTATTGAAGCTTCCATTTCATTTTCTGGAAAATATATTTTCTCTCTTGCAGTTGCTGGCAAATTCTCAAACACACATGCACACTGTCTCTCTCTCTCTCCCTGTTCCTGTCTCTGTGTCTCTATCACACACACACACACACACACACACACACACACACACTCACACTCTCTCTCTCTCTCTTTCTGCTCTAAGAAACCAGTTCCATAATTCACCTCAAAGCTTCTATCTTCCGAAAACAAAACCCATTTTTCCCTTCTCAATCACCTTACACTTCTCTTTGAGGTAAAGTCAGAAATTGCACTGGAGTCATTTTCCTGGTTGCTGAAAATACCGTCACTGCATTTCAACACCAGGATTCGCAAGCTGCCAGCTTTGCAGCTGAGGTAACATGGGGACTGTCTTCTTTTTCTTCTTTGCACACATGGAGAAACACATTAGATAATAAGGGAGCACACTATATCCGCACTTGTCTCATTGGCATCATTTATAGATTCTGCATCAACACATGAGATTTTCTGTGATAATGAAGAGGGTAATTAGTCTATAATTAGAAGTTAATCACAAATCTATAAAAGAAATTTCAGCATATTGACAAAGGCCTTTCTTGAAGTGACATCTATGAATAGTTAATTAATTGCTGATCTCAAACTGGGTCACCGGAAATGTGTTCTTTTTACATTTAGTAATTTCTCTTCTAGAAACAGTTCTAAAAATTTAAATTACATCTTTAGGTAGTTTCTGTGCAGTTGAGCTGTATTGTAGTGGAAGAAAAGACATGCAGGGCACAATCACTCGCTTGCTAGCTAATGATCATGGTGTAGCGCTGCAGCACTGGGGTCTGCTTGGTGAGTGAGTGGCAGGACGCTCGTATCTTTTCTCAAATACATAACACAAGTCCTAGGACATCCAGCGAACCAGCACAGCACAGATTTCACTACACAAATGTGAATTGTGATGTACAAGACTAATAAAGGGAAACAAAGCAGGAAGCAAGAAAACCCAATTTCTTTTTTTTAAATAAAAATGTTGGTATAAATTTTATCGCTCTATTACATGCATATAAACACACACACACACACATATATATACATACATATATACATAGCTGACGCTCATGTATGAGAATCTTTATAGAAAGGAATTTAAGGATTGCTATGGAATTACATGGGTATTAAATTCGCTAATACCAAATGCATTAGTTACAGTTAATGTTATTACTACTTCTGGCCAACAGGGTTGCTCATACTTCCAATAATCTGCTGTTGCATAGATTTCATAGGGACTTTCAATCAAGAAGAAAAAAAGTGAAATTCTTCCTAAGGCCCAAGTAGAAAGATAATAGTGTCAGAGATTGTGAATTGAGCTTGAAGCAGTGATCCTTTCCCGCATTATGTTTCAGCTCAACTAACAGAGCTGTGGGTAAGTGTGTCAGATGATTGCATTCCTACCCTGAACGTTTGACAAAGAGGGGGTCATCCATATAGCGAGACTGTAGACGTCAGCCCCGATTCTGACAGCTGCATCCACTCATAAGCTGTTGGCCCCTTCTGTTATCGCTGGAAAACCATTTGGCACTAGAATTGTGGTTTTTATGATCTTAAACAGGAGTCCAGAGATAGCCTGTGCCCTCGCTCTGGGTTGATGCTCCAGAACTGGGCCACAGGGTGGCTGCTAATGCTATGCATTCCTATCCCGAACCCTACAGCCCCTAATGTTGGGAAAAGAAAGATAATTTGCTTTTCTGACTCTTGCATGTCCTAGGAACCTGAAGTTTCTGTAACTGTATGATACTGTTGCATACCCATTTTAAGTATGAGGGTCCTGGAGCTTGCAAAGGTTTCGTAGTCCATTGTTATGGCTCCTGTTCAGAGGTCATCCCCAAAGCCTCATGTGGTCGTGTGGGGGTGCTTTTCAGAGGCAGCTGCGCCTAGAGTTTGTGGTGGTGGGGCCAGGAATGTGTGATGACTAACCAGTCCGCTGATGGGTTTGGCAGAGTCCTGGCTAGGATTAAGCATGTGAGTGCAACACCTGCCCTAGGGTGGGTACCCTGCATGAACCAGAAGGGACAGAAGAGGGAGAACGTTCCCTCACCCGCCTGCTTCCCACGGACTACCACTCACATGGGATGCCCAAGCCTCCACAGACTGTGAGCCGACAAACCTTTCCTCTTCTGACTTTGGTTATTGGGTATTTTGTCTGAGCAACGAGAAAAGCAACTATGACAACTATAATAGCAAGCAAATGACAAAGTTAGAAATCAAACCCAGACTGACTTAACTCTCCTCATGGTAGCTACTACTTTATGTTTTCTTGAAACTGTGGCTTGGACTCCCAGGCCTGACTGTACATCACAAACCTCGACAGGCTTACTAAAATTATAGGGTCCTGCACATTTTTCTCTCAGACATTTCGCTTCAATAGATCAAGGGTAAAGTCCGAGAGTCTGGTATATTTTTAAGTTCCTCCAGATGATTGTTTTGGACACTTACTAGCAGGAACTACTGACTTTGATCACCAATCAGAAACCCACGCTGAGGCCTTCTCCTTGCTTCATCAAACAAATATTTATTGATTGCTTATTATATACCAGGTACAACCTAGGTTCTTGGGACACTGTAGGAAATAAAATAAATAAAATCTTTCTCTAGTAAAACTTATACTCTAGCTGTAGGAACCAGGCAATGAATGTACGGATATATATTGAGTGGTCAAAAGTGCTGTGTAGAAGAACAAAGAATAGAAAAAGTGGCAGTGCAGTGGGTCTGGGACCTCAGGTGAAGTCAACGTGGCTTCTAAGGTGGTTGCTTTTAACAAAAAACTATATTCAGCCAGGGAGCAACTCACAGAATAGCTGGAAAGGGGACCAGAGGGAACCCAAAGGACAAAAATCCTGGTGGGAGCACCCTTAGTGTCTCCAGGTGATGCCAACAGTGTGACCGTATAATCAAGTGAGCCAGACTGGAGATGCAGGGTCAAACTGTCCTCTCTGATTGGTGAAGTCAGCAGATCCGGGGAGAGTTTCCAAAGAGGTTGCTATAAAAACACTTCTGGAAACGAAGCGAGGCTGAGTTAACTTTTTTCTACAGCTGTTGGGGTAGCTATAAGGTGACAACACAATCTGTCCTTATTTTGGAAGCAGCTTTCTTAAATATGGAATTTCAGACCTCCTAGGCTCACCTCTCCCTGTTCGGTCAGCAAGAAAATGAGCTCAGCAGTGCTGACAAGGAATGACCTTTTGATATTGTAGACTAGGTTCATTGCCCAGCTAAAGATCCCAGTGGGGTAGGAAATACCATTTGGTTCTAGGTCTGTAGTGCTGAGAGTCCTTGAGTCTTCTGGACAGCCATGAAAGAATATCAACACAACAGCTCACAAGTAAAACCTCAAGATGCCCATCCTTCTTGGGGTAAGGCCAGAGCACAAGCATCCCCAGCAGCATCTTCAGTGAGCTTCAGCTCACGAAGTCAGCCTCCTGTGTGACATGCTGTCCTGGGTTGTTGCAATTTTAAGAAAAAGTTAATCTAAATGATAGTATTGCTCTCTACCAGATCAAAGAGGTACATATGGTAGCTAAACAGTTTTCAAGGAAACCAGAAGAAGTGAAGATGGAAAGGAAGAGTAAGTCTTTGTGTCTCTAAGCCCATCCAGAGAAAAGCATTCTGTCTGGGTAACATAAGTGTTCCCTTAATTTTACCTATTTACAATGAAAACATACGCGTGTACACTTCACATTTTGGCTCTAACCCTAGTATGTAAAGACCTCATCAGATATGGTTATTCATGTAGACGAGAATACACTGACTGAACAGTTGTTCCAGGCTTCTTGAGAGGTTCTTTTCAGTTGCTGAGTTCATAATTCTCGCTGTGAACCCATCACTCATTGATTAGTATGAGTCAGTTTCAAGAGTCCTAAAAGTCTGCCTGTACCTACCACTAAAGGAATGCTTCTGTCAAAGGAATGCCAGTCTGTCTTGCTTAACACCTTTCTTCCCAGCTTAACCCAGATCAGCAGACATAACCTATACAAAAAGGCAGTGGTAGACTCAATCGCAGATAGCAGTTAGATCCATACACATACGTGTACATAGACACATAGATGTATAGAGACGAAGGGTTCAAAATAGTGACCTGAAGAAAAAGTCACCCTTCACTTAGAGTTTGGAGAAACCTCTGACATAGGCAAAAACAACTGATGTCTTGATCACCCATATATATTATCCAAGACAATAATAGGCATATACATAGTTTAAAATGTGGGCATACTTTTGGGATATTTCTGTTTATATATAAGTACAAATCATAGGCCTTCTATTAGAAGAGACCTTAAAAATCTGTTCTAGCTCTGTCTTAGAAGCAGAATAAGACTCAAGTCATTTTGAGTTGTAATAATGATTTTTAGTATCACTGGTTTAGTATGATTTTATAAGGAGGAAACCAAGATCTTTACTGATGAGTGACTCTTGTGTCAGGGCAATTACCAGTGGCTAATTTGGTATTAGAAGCCAGCTTTCTAGTTATCCTGTTAAATATCCTTTGCGCTACTACCATCTTATTGATACCATACCCTTAACTTTCATTGATAAGCTCATGAGTAAGTGGACTTACCCCGAGAGCTATATGCCATTTTATTACCCTCATAATGTGATCTGAAATTCAGCTGCAATGTGCACATACCAAACAAAAATGATTAATAAAGATGATTGAGAAAAACTAAATGAACATTTTTATTTTTATCTTTATTTCAGTCTTCCTCTTTGCAGTTCATTTCTTTGCCATTTTTCACTTTGATCAGCTCACTTCTTAAGTCTATCTTTGGACATACCATACTCACCATCTCTGCTTCCATGAGTTTTCTTAAATGTTTATTACCCTATAGTGCAGAATAATTTTTCCCCAAATTGTTTTGCTGGTGTCTAAATACCTGGGTTATTTTAATGACTTCTCAGTAAGTTTGTTTGGATTTATGTCAGCAACATCTTCTTCCCAATTAAACCAAGCCATACCAAGGTTTCTAAGACTGTAAGATCAAACTTATTGATGACTTCAATTCTTAGGGGTCAATCTTCTCTTACTACGTACTGAGCCATATCTCAGTAACAAGGTCTCATTAAAAGGAAAGCATGAAATGGTCCTTGTAATGGATATTCATTTGATAAATTATCATTGTCCACTGGGAAAACTGTAAAGTTTCCTTGAAGTTATGTGATTGTTCATCTGCCTGAGAAAAGAAACTGATTTATACAGAAATGACTGAAACATAGCAGACACGGAGAGCTACCTCACACGATATTGACAAAAACAATGTGTCTTTAGTGCTCAATGATAAAACCAACGCTTAACGAGTAAGGGCAGAGATATAGGAAATCCCTGAAGATGTGGAGTGAGGGAGAAAGTATTCTTATTGATTGAATTACCCCATATGCACAATGAATGAGCCAAAGCAAAGGGAGTGTTTAAGCATAAATGCTCAGGGAGTGGAGTTCCCAAAGACATCCGTACCTAGGAAGAACAGGAGGACAGATTTCTCCTGTGAGGATGATAAACACAATAATGTCTGGAAGTCTTCCAAAATCCCTAGCTGACAAAGAATTATACTGATTTCTTCATGTCTAAAATGAAAAAAGTATCAATTTCATAAAGCTGGAATATAAGACCTTAATATACAAGGCTGTGTTAATGTAGGATCTTCCCAGTATAAGATTCTATATTAAAATTACAATAAAAACCACATGATCTAAATAATTAAACAATGGCTCTAGGTTTACTCTCTTTGTCAGACTTTTCCATAAGTTTGTTGCATATCTATGTTGTGATTTTTGCTATTATAATGTATATTTATATTAGTATTACTCAATATTTATCTTAAAAACAACTCAAATTTTTTACTAAAATTTATTTAGATAGAAAGAAAATAATGCCAGCACTATAGGTATAAGCCATGTTATTTTTATAAATAGAAAACTGTAGAAGTAAATGTCATAAAAATGCTTACCTCTAGTTCACTTGGACACCATCTCAGATGGAGTGCAATGATTCTGAAACCCTCCTTGCTACCCAAGGCATGTCTCTGAGACCAGCTCAGTATCATCTGGAACCATGTTCCAGAGCTACTCAATCAGAAAGTGCATTTTAACAAATTCTTCCGGTAATTCACTAGGATTGCTCCAGTTATCTTTCCTACCCCTTTCTACACAAACCTCATTAAGTTTCCCTACCACTTCTTCTTTACTTGATTTATTCTGTCTCTCTCTCTCTATCTCTTTCCATATATATTTTTTCCTATTTCAGTCTTTTGCTTTTTACCAAAGAAATATTGTATCTATAACTTAGTTACTTAGATTCTAACCTGAGTTACTTACACATGCTTACACATAGAGTTTGTCTCCTACAGTTGTCTTGTGTACCACCAATAATATGTACATCACATTTAGTAAAACAGTGATGGAGTTCCTTTCTTCTGTGTCCTGTTTACCATACCTCCTGCCATTTACAGGTCCTTGGGGTCAGTCACAAATAGATAAGACCAGAAGTATTATGTCTATAAGTGCTGAGGAATGTTTATTATATTCTTATTGGCAGGGCTACTCCTATGCCAAAAGAGTTTCTCAAGGTTTTTTCAGTTGATGAACTCTTTGTTTTCTCCTTTATCATGTTTTTTTCCTGCACAATATCAATTGCTAATTTGGTAGGCAATAATGTACCTGTCATGCTATGTGCATGGCCAGGTTATATAAATCCTTGCTAATAAAATTAACATTCAGGACTACACATAGTCTCCGGAACCTTCATTAATATTTACCAAGATATACTCAAGGTTTGTTGCCAAATCACACCCTCATTGTATAATGATAAGGTCTCACCATGAACAGTAGTAGGTGAACCAGGACAATGCTGTTTGTTGAAACCAGCACTGGAAAGATTGGCAGCCAACATCTCCTGGTGCTACCTGACCACAAATTTGCTTTTCTTATAAATAGGAACACCAAATGAAGCTGGTTCTGAGATATGCTTACTGAAAATAATAAATAATTCATCAGCCGAAGTCTCACATGCAAGTATCAACCTTCTTACATTTTCAGTTTCTAGCTAGCCCTAAGGTGCTTTAAGGCTTTCATTCACCAAGGAGAAGTCAGGCCATTGGAAAAACACTCCTACTAGTCCATCTCAATTTAGAACATTTAAAACAAGAGGGCTTCATTGATTCCTGGCTCCTAAGGCAGCTCCCTCTATTGGGTCATGAATTCTGGAAGCTGGATAATTCTGTAAATAGGAATGGGTGAAGGGACGGAAGGGAGGAAAGAGGAGTGGAGAAGAAAAAGGAAGCAAGATATATCATATACAGGTACAAATTCCCTCTAAGGAACATGATCATAATGTACATGTAACATGTACCATAAACTCAATAAAAAAAAAATCCATCTGGGTTGCATTTGTGATGGACAGACACTAAAGAATGTAAATTGAGGGAGGAAAAGACTTTGAAGTCCAGAATCAGACGATCAGTGGACCGAGAACTGGGAAGGCCTCTAACGGCCAGACAGTCTGAGCCCTGGGAACCCTGACTGAGGTCCGGAAAGACGAGAATACTGGCCAAGGTCACATTGCCGCTAATAAAGCAGCAATGGTGGCATCATGGTCAGGCCTGATGGCCCCTCTTTTACTACGATGTGTTCTTCCTCACAGAAGTGCTTTGGGCTGATTTCTATGAAATAAAACAGGAGTAGTAGAGAAGCAAAATAATAAAAAGGAGTTGTGTGAACTTGGCTTTCCGTGGAAAACAAATCTTTAGAGTTTTCCTCACTTAGATAATATATTCTTCTAGCAGCACTTGCGGACTCTATCTCTCACATACGTGTGTTTCAGTGGAAGGTTTGGGGACTTCTCTGTCATAACCGTGGAACTATTCCTAAACGTTTTTCTGCATTCCCTTTCTTCTATCACACAGTCCCACCACGGGTTTTCTGTCTTGAGACTTACTGAACTCCTCATCAACATTTGACTTTGCTGACACCTGCCCTTTGCCACATCTGGCCACCCAGTTCTAGTGCTTCTTGGGCCCTGTTGATGCTCAACTCGGCTTATATTTCCCATGCCATGGCAGCCCTGCCCAGTTCCTGTTAGGGTGTCACTGGGCGCTCATACTAGAGGACAGGAAATAAATGGGAAGAGCAAACTTTGGATTTGACATCAAAATTGGAATTGTTTTGTAGAATTTTTGTCTTTTATAGGAATAAAGAGTTTAAACTTTCTGTTCATTTTTTAAAAACATGACCAACTAGCAGAGTCTTTGTGAGGCTTAGATCCATAGATGTTAAATACAAAAATTTAGTTTATATTGGATGCAAATGAGCTTAAATTCAGATCTATATGAGGGATTAAAATTTGTGGTGGATTAATTAATGGTCAACTTGAGTGGGAAGGCCCAGTTTAACTGAGTGATTCTGGGCGTGGAAGACCCACCTGAGGGTTGTTGCCAACTTCCTGGCTCCAGTGCAGAGCCCTCAGCCTGGTGGCACAGACCCTTCTCCCACCAGTGCAGACTTTCTAGCTTCCATCACTGGCTTTGGGGCCTTCCCAGTGCAGATCCTGATATGAACTTGCATGAGACATTGTCATGGGCTATAGGCCAAGGCTGGACTCCTGCAGGGCATTGCTGTGAGATCCAGACCCTCTGTCTGATTATTCAGGTCTCTAGTGTGTGGACAGAGCTCAGGCACTCTTCCGCAGTAGAGTTTTTTGGTGAATATTATAAAACAATCATATAAATTATTTGTCCTGTATTAAATCTATTCCCTTAAACCACTGACTGCAACAAGCAGCAGTAAATAAATACAAAAATAGTGAGTCTAGAGAAATTTAAATTTTTCTTCTTCTCAAGAGAATATATGAGTTCTTTCCCTAAATGTAACATACAGTCTTCAGTGTCATGAAGGAAACCTCCAACCTGTTACATTTACAATATCAAACCTCAAATGGTCTCAAATGAAGTAGATAAAGCAAACCCTCTGAATGGATTCTATTCCCAAAACTCTTATACTTCATCCACTAAAAATAGGTGATTTTACTATTTCCAAAATGAAAGTAATTTCGGGGCTTGGAAGAAAAAGAAGCGACCAATGTGTTATCTCTTAGATCTATCAAAGCCTCACCAATAGCTCAACATATTAATAGGAGCTTGACATCTGAAATATTGTATGGAACAGCCCAATTGCCCATCAACTGGAGACTGGATAAAGAAGATATAAGGTTTTTTTTTTTTAAATAAAAGGGAGTACTACTCAGCCATAAAGAATGATAAACTAGAGGCATTTATAGCTAAATGGATACACATTGAGGCCGTACCCTTAAGTTATATATATATAGGACACACATTTGTAAATGCTGAATAGTTTCTCTGGTGTGAGAACCTGAAAGTATATATGAGGATCAAAATGATAGATAATGTGAAATAGGAAGAATCAAAATAATAGATAATGTGAAATAGGGAGAAAAAAGAGGAAGTGGGAGGGGCAGGAGAAAGGAGAAAAAGTAAAAGCATAGATATGAGAAAAGGAAAAAATGGAAACAAAGTCTTTGTAAATGGGGTGAGGGCCGAAGGGAGGGCAGAGGAATGGGGAAAAAATAAGAACCAAGATACATCATGTAAAGGTACAAATTCCCAATGATGAATGCCATCATATTGTACACCTAAAATGTACCCATAAAGCCAATGAAAAGATGAATAGAAAAAGAGAGATGGATTGCCCCTAAACTGTCTAGAGAATGATAAGGAAAATGCCTATAGGGCAGAAGAAGAGGAAGAAGAAGACAGAGGAGGAGGAGAAGGAGGAAGAGGAGGAGGAGGAGGAAGGAGAGGATGAAAAAGAAGGGTGAGGAGAAGAAGGAGAAAGTGTAGGGGGAGGAGGATGGGAGGGGAGAAGCTAGACTGAAAATAAAATGTCATGCAATGAAAACAAATTGATATTCCTGCATATAAAAAAAGGTATAAATGAAGTAGAAAATACTATGACTGCATAGCACAAATGCTCATATGATAAAACGTCTTGTATTCTACATGTCTTTTCAGTATAAGACTTTATACTGAGTGCCTTGGAGGAAATGGATGAATAAGACAAGGCTCATATTATGTAGCTATTTGAATTTTAACTATGTGAATTTTGCTATAGAATTTTTATATACTTCTTTTTGTATGACTATGGGCACATTTATTATTATGTATGAAGTTATGCAAGGGATCCATTAGGGAGGTTCACAAGATCAGAGGCGGGAGAGCTCACGGTGGCCATCTGTGTGCTGGAGAGGATCCAGTATCCATGCAGTCCAAGAAGCTGGACGCCACAGTGCCAGGAGAATAAGGATGAAGAGCCGGTCTGAGCCTGAAGGCCTGGGAAGTCCTCGGGGAGTCACCGGTGTGAGTCCATACTGAAATGCTGAAGAAGCCAGAGTGTGATGTCTACAGGCTAAGGCAATAGCAAGAGACATGCCGGGGAGAGCAGAATGGATCATTCTGGATGCAGAACGAGTTTCTTCTTCCCCTTTCACGTCATCTGTGCTGGAAGCCTATTGGACGGTGCCGCCCACAATCAGAATGGCTCTTCTCTCCTTGATTGGCTGAGCTACATGCTAATATCTCTGAAAACACCGCACCAACACACCCAGGAATGTGCTTACTGATGTCCTAGGTTTTGACAATCATAATCAGTGTTCACAATGAGGTAGGCATGCTGATATAACAGACAAATCCCAGTGGCTTAACAGTATAGAAGAAGTTTAATTCTTCTTATAAAACCCAGAATGCGTATTCCTTTTCAGGAGTTGACTGACTGATAAGAGAGGACTGAAGGACCAGACTTTGCATCTGTTGGCTCCTCCAGGTTGGACCCCTCCAAGGTCAATGTGCTCATCCACACTGAGCAGGGAAAAGGAGAAAGGCCATGGAAGGAAACATACAGGAAATTTTTGTGGGCCAGGCCTAGCTGCTATACATCGTCTCTGCTTTTTTTCTAGCATCTAGAAATAGTGAGATATTGATACCTAACTGCAAGGGGTGCTGGAGAATGTGGTCTACTGAAAAAGAAAACTGTCCATTCTGGAAGAATAGAAAATGGACATGACCAATGATCAGCTAACTGTAGTCATCTGTTTTTTGTTGCTATTAACATACTCAATGGATAATTTATAAAGAAAAGAAATTCATTTAGCTCAGAGATCCAGAGGCTGGAACTCCCAAGATTGGGTAGCTGGATCTGCTATGCTTCTGTTAAAGATCTCATGTTGTTCCATGCACAAGAAAACGAAAGGAGCCAGGTGTGTTGGCTCATGTCAATAATCTTTGCACTCTGAGAGGCTGAGACAGGAGGGTCACAAGTCCAAGGACAGCCTGGGTAAGTTAGTGAGAACCTGTCACAAAATTAAAACAAGTAACAAGGTCAGAGTTCATAGCTTGGTGGGGAGGCTCTGGGTTCAATCCGAGGTACTGTGTGTGTGTGTGTGTGTGTGTGTGTGTGTGTGTGTGAGAGAGAGAGAGAGAGAGAGAGAGAGAGAGAGAGAGAGAGAGAGAGAAAGTGAGAAACAAGCAAAAGAAAAACATAGAAGTGCAAGAGGGAATGTACACAGAGAGATAAAAAAGGATAAAAATAAGGGATAATCATTCTTTGTGATAACTTTGTTCCATGTCAACTGATGGAGTTCCACGAGAGTGAGAAATTTCTCCTAAAAGGTGGCCACCACCACGGCCAAGCACTTTTCACTGGGCTCACCCTCCCAGCACTGCCACATTAAAGGATTAAAACTTGGCATGAGTTTTGATGGGCACAATTCATATTCAAACCACAGTGGCAGCCACATTTAGGAGAGTTTTTATGGAGAAGTACCATGGTAGAAATAGAAGATAGATGAGAAATCTTTGGAGACAAATCTAAAAAAGTGTGTGTTTGTGTGTGGGTGGGCGGGTGAGAACAGTTTTATTTTTGAATGATTGATTTTTTTCATTTCTCTATTCAATAAAACGTATTTAACACTGGCTATATGCCAGACACTATCCTTGATGTTGAGGACTCAGTATGGATTTGCTTGAGTGGAGAAGATGGTATGAGTAAATACAGGAAGCACTGTCACAGAGGTCTGAAGACAGTGCCGTAAACCACAAGGACAGATGGTAACCCTGCTCAGGAAGTCCAGGATGGGACCTCAGTCACAATGGGAGCTTTGCCTTTGAGGAGGTTAGGCACTATGCTACAAAGCGCACCTCCTACACAGGGAAACTTCACAGGAAATGTACGGGTACAGGAAAGAGCATGATCAAGTCACAAAGCCATAGAGAATATTGATCTTTTTCCTAAGATCCAACTTCATTAGAAATTAGGTCAAGACTGAAAGCTTAAAAATAAGTCAGAATAAAACAATAAGAAATGTTACCTTTCACAAAGGACCATCAACTCCTATTTTTTTTCACGTTTTTACTAGTGATACAAGCTGAGACAGATACATGACCACACACACACACACACACACACATACACACACACACACACACACACACACACACACACACACACACACACACATGCTTTTAATCCCAATAGAGTTAAGAGTCAAAATCAGGCCAACACATTTACTGTGTGTCATTCAGGAAAGGAGGAAGGTTTAGAAGTGTATCTCTAGTCCTTTGTAATTAGTGCTTTGCTCTCAAGGTATTGTTTGGGGTTACCATTAAAGACATGGCTTTTGGAGGCACATGAACTTGGGTTTGAATCCTAAATGCAATCCCTACTAGTTGTGTGGTGGTCTTGGGCAATTTTCCCAAGTTTCAGTTTTCCTGTCTTTAAAATTGGGGCAGTGGCTATTTTATTGGGTATATATGTGCTGCTGTATCAGTTGGCATTTTTAGCCATTGATTTGTGGCTTATGATACATGATTGAAAAATAAAATGAATGTTTAAATAAAACATTTTATTATAGTAAAAAATGCATTACCATTAATTCCTCTTAAAATACTTTCCCTTGCTTTGAACATACTTATACCATTATTTTAGACACTTTCAGAAGCAGTTCTGGAAGTCCTTTTTCATGATTGTCTTCACAAGATGTGATTATAAAAGAACATAATGACTTTTGTAGCTGAGTACTATGGAAAGGAAAGACAAAAACAGTATGGTATGTATTCACCTTGTTCATGGGATCTGGCACATGCAGCTACTGGCTCTTCCCCAAAGTCAAAATGATCATGAAAGGTAAACATTTTGAATCAGTTCAGAACATCAATACGGAAAGGATGGGACAGCTTAAAGATATTCACAAAAGAGGACTTCCAAGCTCAGAAAGTGACAAGAAAAATGGGATGTATGTGTTGAAAGTGAGAAGGATTTTGAAGGAGGCTTATTGGAAATGTGTACTGTACTGTAATCACTTTTTAAATTTAAACACATACTGCCATCTTTATCATACTCATATAATTTTAAGAGTTGACGACTTGACTTGAACTCAGCCAAACAGTTTTTCTTCTGGGTTCACCTGAGCTAATAAATGTGGCTAAAAACAGCTGGAGTGTTGACTGGATACTAGTTGGTGTATAGTTTCCACATATGTGATGCTCTATGTTATTTGGCATGGGTTGTTGATTATAATCATAGGGATGAATGTACAACATGTATCTAGTAGATTAGTTTGGTTTTATTCATGTAGTTCTAATCTCAGGATTCTTAAAAAGATCAAGATAAGGCAAATCCCAAAGCTCAAGTGCTCTATAATCTCTTGCTGTGTTATGTTATTATCCCTCTGGCCAACACTGAGCAGGACGTTCCATTAGCCAAGACCAGAGTTAGAAAGGGAAATGAACAGTACTCAAGGGGATGGAATCAGGAAGACAAAAACAAATCGGAACAATGATCAATCAGTTCAGTCATGGAATCGTCATGCAGAGTAAATAACAATGTATCCAAATGGGTAGTATGTTTATCAAATTCACTGATGTGAAGTAAATACTAAGTGAATGAGGATGATGAAGAACAGGATACACGGACCACTGCCAATGTGACATATTTAATTTTCTTTTATAGTTGAGGACAGCATAATATGGGATGCAGACCTAGAATCTGGTCTGATTTTGCTGTTATGTGACTTAAGGTTGGTGGTTGATTTGGGGATTAGGTTTCAATGTAAACTCTGGAGGGGAAATAAACATTCAAACCATAACACTGCCACCCACCACAACCTTCCTACTGCCTCTCCCGTCCTCACATTACATGCCACCCTTCCGTAATGTCTGTCAGTGTCCAGTGCAACACAATCACCCTTGTCTTCCCACTGTCATCACCACAGTACACAGGGCAGAAAGAGAAGCTATGAGGGCTGCCAGATTTCCTGGGTACTTTTCCCATCTAAATTTGGGAAGATATTTGTTAGAATGCTTATAGATGCATGTAACAAAATAACTATTTGTTGTAGCTTGAACCTTGAGGGATGATTGCCTAATACACAAACTCCATTCTGAGAGTAGTTCCTGGGTTCACTGATTGACTGGTTGGTTTGTTGGTTGATTGATTTAGAGACTGAGTGCATGATGTTAGTACTTGTCTGAGAATCTCTGGTTTTCCCTCAGTAACTGAGGACTGCAGTTGCATCTCCAAACACCTTGCTCCCACACGATGACATCTAAAGGTAAAATAGAAGAGTATTTTCTAATTTTCACTGTCAGCCACTAACTTCCTTTTGTTTATTTATCAGGGAAGTAAGCTTCTTTCAGGACCCCCTCCTTTATTTCTCATTGATCAGAATTTGACCACAGGAGGCAAAAAGAATCTGATTATTATGGTTGTATTAGAATAACAGTTGTTTATCTCCTAAAATTAGAAAGGTATACATAGTCTCTTGGTGGACTGCTGTGGAATACATTGTTAAAGAATAATTATTTCATAAAAATTAAATCATAATTCTTTTACCAATATAAAATAAACATGTGTTAAAATTTTACTTAACCATTACTTAAGGAGGAAAGTAAAAAAGGCACAAGCAGTTTCAAAGGGCACCCCCCCAAAAAAAACCCAAAATATATGAAATTGTGATTGTAGCAATTAATTTAATCATTGCAAAACTGGCTTCTTCCACTGAGGGGGAAAAAAGTTATTTGAACCTTCATTGAACAGAATTTATTTGCATATCTGTAAACAATAAATAATCGTTGTATCATAAGTTTTCTATAAGCTAATTTCTATCTCAACGGGGCTTTAAAATAGCTCAAAGAGAATGAAAGGCACAAATAACAAAGTCAGATATTCTATAAGAGTAAGCTCTAAACAGCACAATTTTGAAATGAATGCATCTAATCTTTTGGTCCATTTAAAATTCTTTCAATCCTTCCTCATAACATGAACAAAATCCTATTTTCTTAGCAAGAAATAGAGGGGTAATGACTATTGTATAGGCAACCCACAGTGTCTGCCACAATCATATTGTTGGGAATTAGGAGAGAAATAAACATGTCCTAATTTGCAGTGAAATTTTCACACCTTACTTTACAGAGATCACTTTGGAGACAAGGGGTAAATCAAGTAGTACTCAAGGCAAAGAAAGCCTTGTGATCGGCCTGAATTTAAGCTTGGGGTGTGGAGGAACTTAGCCAGACCTACATTTAACATAGAGGAGCAGACTGTGAATGATTCTCTTTTTTAAATTGAACAATTTAATATTTCTAATGTACATGACCAATCTCATTCTCACCTCCTTCCCTGGCTCTTTGTACATTTAGTATAAATTGGATTACCAGAGAATTATACCCGGGACCATATACTATTCATTTCAGTCTGTTGACAGGCAATTTTTCTGTAGTACCCTGCTGGGGAATTTGATAGCAAGAGGAGGTGGGTGTGAAAATGTGATATCTGGTATTCTTACAGCTTTTGTCCCCAATCTGGTGTTTATGGGCTGCTCTATTCCTATGTCTTATACAGTTTAGGGTACTATATTTTTGTAGCTTAATTAGCTTCAAAATTAATAAATGGAACTTTTTTCCTTTAAAGGTCTAAACCACATTGTGTACTTGCCAGCACTGCATGAGGCTTGGCAAACCTGTCACAGGAAAAGAATCTAGGCAGGCTCCTACTAAATGCTACATGTCACAAGCATCTGATTTTGTCTGTGAACAAACTGCACTTTGAGGAAGGACCTGCTAGTGTACTAGAGCAATAAAATTCCTTTTGCCCATGACATTGTGTCTACAGACATGCCCACTGATCATTGGTGAGGACACGTTCAGACAGCACTAATTTTGAATGCCTCCCTTTGTTTAGCACTCTGACACTTGAGCGTGTGTCGTAATCCCACAAGGCTGGGTCCCACCACCAGAGTTTCTGACTGTATAGGTCTGGATGGACCCAAGAATCGGCATTTCTAACAAATTCCAAGCTGCTGCTGCTGCTGCTGCTGCTGCTGCTGCTGCTGCTGCTGCTGCTTTGGGGTCCAGAATTTAAGAACCATTGATCTGGGCCATGTGCTGTTAGGTATCAACAGATTCTCTCTATCCAGGAGACATCCACTTATCTACCTATGAGAGAAAAGAGAAATGATTTTATTATTACTAGGAAGTGTTTTCTTGGCCTGCGAAAGTAAACTATTTGTCTTTGTATTATCTACAACCAATGAAAATATTTATATGAGTAGTCCAAAGTGGTAGATTACGAAAAAAATCACTCTGTTGAAATAACTTCACGGTTTCCAGCTAACTGTTAAAACATAATATAAACAGAAACACTCTCAACTGCAGACCAGTACGTTAAAAAACCTGAGTGCTGTTTTCAGTATGTGTGTACCATGTTGCTTTGGACTGCATCGACTTGTTCCTGTAACTTGGATCTGTAGACAGAGATTGTCAACTGTGTTGACTGCTATGGTCCCTTACAATCCCAGTCTTCATGAATCTGATTCTAACCAGAAGTTCAAAGAGTGTCTAGGTCTATCTGCTGCTATGGACATCTAGAGCAAAGAAACCCAGCAGGAGGAGGGACAGTGCATGCCCAGGGCCCATAGCTGTGGTTCTGTTAAGCCTGATGTCATAGAATGAAGTGATGTTTCAAGGGACTTATGACTGTGTGACTGGGGTGGGATTAATCTGATTAGCAGGGTATTAACTTTGTCTCTTTATAGAGCTGCCATGGAGTTATGAACAAGCTCCTGCTGCCACACACTGCTTTACATGCTTTTACACCTGAGCCCTCAGCAGTATTTCAGCACCGATTGTCCTCAGTTGAAGGAACAGTGTCCTCTCCATCTTCTTGATGAAAACTCTGAGACTTTCCTAGGAAGGGTTTTATCTGGGTAACTAAAAAACCTGCCTGTACTTAACCGCAGGCACCTGAGAAGGTCACAGACTAAAGGTGGATTGGTTCTGGGCTCACCTCAAAGGCTGAGTCTCATGCAGGGCTAGCAAAAGGGCAGAGACCAATGGAACGGAACCTCTCACTTCCTCTCATGGTCAGTCGCACATGTGTTTCCTCTGCAAGACTCTGGGCAAAGACTGAGAGCTACACTGCTTCCACCTTTGCCTCATCATTGAGTTTGTCTATAGTGACACTTTGTCTTCCCTTTGTCCTATAAAATAACATGCTCATAGGTTTGTAAACATTTCTGCTTCTCTTTCTCCCTTCTTTCCTGCTAGATCATTTTAGACAGAGCCTGGAACAGAGGAGGTGCTTAATAAAAGTTTGTTGGATGGAAAAATATAAGAGACAGCAGAAGGCTGTTTTGTGTCAAAGTAAATAGGAGGCCTACACTATTGGTTTGTTTTTCTCAAAAATTTCTCTAGAGTCAATAAAGTTATCAATAAATGAGGGAATAAATGATTTTCATATGAAAACAAAAAGTGATATTGGAGGCTTAGAAATCCCATTGTCTTGTCACAGAGTTGCCTCGCCCCTGGAGTGGACTCTGGCCTGGCCAGGAGCAGTCCTGTCCACAGTGAACAAGTCTGCCACATGCTCTCGCAGTGTCCAGCTGCCCACAGTGTCACCCACTGGCCTGCTTCCTTCTGATGCCAATTTCTAATAAACAACCCAATGATGCATCTCAAGTACCCAGAAAAGCAAAAAAGAAAAATGGGAAAGAAATAATAAAGATTAAAGCAGAAATGAATAGAATAGATACTATTTTGTATGACAAGCCCATAGCCAAAGTCATTCAGAAGCTGGGAGAATTGGAAGTATTTCCTCTAAAATCTGGAAGAAGACAAGGGTATTCCCTCACACTGCTGTTGCACAAGGTAGAGTTATAAATTTTAGCCTGAACAATTACAGAAGAGAAAGATATAAAAGGTGCACAAATAGAAAGACACAAATTCAATGTATCCTTGTTTATGGATGATATATCTATCTATCTATCTATCTATCTATCTATCTATCTATCTATAGATAGATAGATAGATATGGTATCTAAAGACTCCACCAAAAAAACTATTAGAGTTGATCAATTTGGTAAAATTTATAGGATACAAAACCACCATCTTGCTGCCACTTTGGAGCCGACTCACCATGGACAGCAACCAAGTCAAATAAACCTTTTTGCTTTAAATTATACATGTTGTATATTTTGTTTCAGTCACAAAAAACTGACTGATATAACCAATAATGAACTTGCTGAGAAAGAAATCAAGAAAGCAATTGCATTGCAGTCATTATAAACAGAACAGTTTGGAGGTTCCTCAAAAACTAAAAATCAATGTACAATATGACCCAACTATTATATTTCGGGGTACATACCCATGTGAAATTAGATAGACACACTAAGGTCATGTTCACTGTGGAATTATGTACAATAGCTAAGACTTGAAATCAATTTCTGCACCCATAAGTGGATAAAATGCATATATACACACAAAAGAATATTATCCATCCATAAAGAAGAATGAAACTGTGTTATTGCAGCAAAATGGATGGAAGAAGAGGATATTATGTAAATGAAATAAGCCAGACACAGGAAAACAAATACCACAGGTTTTCTATCATATGTAAAAGTGATGAAAAGATGGATATGAATGCAGAATACTTATTATTAGAGGTTTGGAAGATTGAGTGATGAGGGCGGATAAAAGGAGATTGTGGGAGAGGTATCAAAACAGTATGAGGGAAGGAATAAGTTCTGGTGTTCAGTGAAATAGTGGGATGACCATAGCTCACAAAATCTAATCATATATTTCCTGAACATCTGGAAGAGCAAAGCTTAAACGTTCCAAGCTTAAAGAGATGGTAAGGAGAGAGAAATGCTAATTACCTAGATTTGATTAGTGAATATTATATGCATATTTTAAATATTATATGGAACCCCATTGATATGTAAAATTGATACATTAATCCCAAAAAAGCATCATTGTCTTGATAAAGAACCATTGATTTAACAATTTATTCTGTAAAAGTAAAAATAGGATTGTTTCGTGGCTTGGAACACTAGCATTTGAATTTCAAAGTCTTGATAGACTTCTAGTGCATCCCGAATTTAACTAGACAATAAAAAATTAAACAAGTACAGCTTTTCCCAGTATTGAAGTTGTGAATCATGCTGTTTTATTTCTCATTATTGTTTAATAATAATGATGATGATGATGATGATAATTAACTTTGGGTGGACTCTAAAACTCAGAATCTGTACAAATTTTATTTCTTTTTTCCTTTAGTATTTAACACAAACTTGAGACCTAATTGTGGTAGTTGACCTTGAAAGACTGAGTAGTTTATTCAAGGACATTTCTGTGGAGAAGAGTGGGCACAGGCTGTACACCAAAGAATTCTAGTACTCCAGAGGTAATGATCACGAAACTGAAGAAACAGCCAGAGGTAGGCTGAATTATGGCTCCCTAAAGATATCTAATCCCTGAAACCTGTGGATATATTACCTAACATCACAAAAGCGATTTAGCAATTGTGGTTAATTTAATGTTCCTAAAGGGCCAAAATTAGCTTGGATTACCCCTGTGCACCTACCACCATCGCAAGGGTCCTTGAAAACAGGAAGAGGGTGAAAGTAAGAAAAGGCCACGTGACAAGGCCACGTGACGAGGGAAGCCGAGTTAGACCCGTACAGGCTGGGAGCCAAGAGATGGGGGCAGTGTCTGGAAGGTGGAAAAGGCAAGGAAATAGGTTCTCCCTAGAGTTTCTGGAAATTACGAAAGATCTACTTTTCGGCTTCTGATCTCCTTGAAGAAGGAGAACTACATGAAGAAGGTTGTGATATATTAAGCTCTTCGCTAGTAATTTCCTACAAGTGTTTATTGTTGGTAATCCACTTCAGCAGGTATAGGAGCCAAAGAAACAGCCCATGCGATCTAATCGTGCACACACGCTGCTTTGATATGAAGATGCCAGCACAGGTCCCAGTTTTCCACGGTGCTAGTTTCACAGACCTCTAAAGAGAAATACCCTGGTGGCTTTGAGGTGCCCTAGATTCGCCTGCTGCTTTATTTATCAGTACATAAATACATGTCATTTCAGAAAGTAGTTGCCATTCCCCAACATATTCACGGCAATCAAAATAGAAAACAGACTGAAAATTGCCATAATAGTGCTTATTCTTGTCCTCACTTTGACTTGTAAAATGACATGTTCACAGATTTGTAAAAAAATCTCTGTTTCTCTTTGTTCCCTTGTTTCTTCTAGATTTTTCTGTTCTCTTTCCACTAAGGAATTAAGGTCCTTAGTAGTTTTCTTTTTACTGACGTACAGTGTGAATGTAATTTTTTAAATTAGGCATATTTTTTCTTTTTAAATTATTCATGATATATGTTTGGTTAAAAACAAAGAGAACTTTGCTGGGGCTTTTAGCGTGGGAAGAGAGAGAAGTTGGGGCATTTTGTCCTGCTCCCTCTCTGTTCCATGTTGTGGTCTGGTAGTGTTTATGTCCTCCTAGTGTTATAGAAGTTGGACTTCTTCCCTAGTTCCAATTCCTAGGGCTTCAGAATCACCACTGGATTCCCTTGACCTTCACCTGTAGGAGGAGTAATTACTTCCACCACGGCTGGTCTCTGAGTATCTCAGCTTTCCTCTTGGGTTACTCTAACTTATCCATTTTAGTGCAAATAGCCCTTCATCAGTATCTCTTCAGCTCAACCATCCATGCAGAATGTCTGTTTCTTGTTGACACCTGGGCATTTCCCTTTCTCAAACTGCCTAGGAATTTCTGGCAAGTGAGCTTTTCCACAGTCCTGATTGCTTTAGTTTTGGTTTTGTCTTCATATCAGGTCTTGTTATATTTGTAAATCTTAAGATTGTTTGCTTAATTTCTTTTTTTCCCTCTTTTTTCCTCTTTGTAGATGAGAAAATATCATCTCTTTCACAGAGAAAAATTAATATATAATAGTATATCTTTCAAGTGTTACGTGAGGAGTCAAATAAATGCTTCCCTGGAAACCCCTGTCTATCCAGTCCTGCTGTATATAGCTCTCACCTTAGGTTGAAATCTATGCTGCATGTGTTTTCCTTGCCATGTAACACTGGGGTGACAAGATTCCACTGTGCTTGTTTCAGTCCCTGCAATGTCTCTTTTATGGCTTCATGAAGCCTGTGTCCCTAAATGTCCCAGACATCTTTGGAGAATTTAACATAGCCATTTGCAATAAAATGTCATAAAGAGTTGGAATCTCACCTCAACCAGGCAAAAACCTGATTTAAAACATCTTGTGCTGGCCCTGAAGGTCAGTATTTATGGCACCATATTATTTATAAATAATGTGAAAATTATTATAGCAATAAAAGTTGACGTTCCAGAGAATGGGCATATTAGGGATGGCTAAATTATGGTGACATTGAGATCATAGGTCACATTTGAAGCTTCATTGAAAACTAGTGCATCGATTTGACTGCAAAGCTACAGGAGAAGCTTGAATGATACTAATAATATGAACAATTCCTTTTTTCAGTTTTTGTATTTTATTACTATATGTTTGCAGCACATGATTGCATTCCTGTGGGGAGTTGGTCCACGTGCGTAGCATACCTTAAATCCTTTTTCATCCCCTTTCTTTCCCCTCCTTCCCCTCCTATATCTCTTGGTCCCCTTCCTTTTGGGAGGGTCTAACTCCTTTTTTCCTATTTCCAATCTACCTTTTATTTTGTTCTTTATTTATAATTTGGGGTTCTCATATGATAGAAACTATGTGATATTTATATATTCTAGATATTAGTCCTCTATTCAAGGAATAGCTGCCAAAATTTTTTTCCTACTCTTTAAGTGATATCTTCACTCTTGGTTGTTTCATTTGCTATACACAAAGCTTTTAATTTGACATGATCCCATTTTGTGATTCTTGGAATTACTTCTTGTACAATTGAGGTTCTGTTCAGAAAGTCCTTGCTGATGCCTATGTCTTTAAGAGTTTTAGCTATTTTACCTTCTAGCAGATAGTTTCTATTTTAACCTTTCATCTTGATTTTCATGTAGTATTGGAAGCTGCACAAACTCCCAATGCCCTGACCAAGGCTATGGAAGCAACAGGATTTAAAGACAAGACAAGATCTTAATACATTAATAGGGGATGGTCAAGGCTCTTATCTGGCTGAGACACTGTCTCCTTGGCTTGCCACTATTCACTGAACATACAGCTTCTATAAGGACTAAAGGGCAGTGCAGAGAACAGTAAAGTAGTAGTGACATGAGCAGGTTCCTAGCAACAAGGGAATGAAACATTCTAGCAAGAGCAGCTCATAGATGAATGGGAAATTTGTTTCTTCCCATGGATTAATTTTTTTTTTTTTTTTATTGAGTTTATTGGTACATTTAGGGATACAGTACAGTTACATTCATTGTTGGGATCATGTACCTTTACATGGCAAGTCTTGATTCTCATTTTTTTCCCCTTACCTCTGCCCTCCCTTCACCCCCTCCTCCCCTCCCCATCTACAAACACTTTATTTTCATCTTTTCATTCTCTCACATTTTTTTCTTTTTCCCTTTTTGTTCTTCCCCTACGTATCACACCTTCCCTACACCTTTAGCTCCTTTCCTCCCATTTCTAAATGTCAGTAATCTTATTAGAATCTTATGCATTGTTGCAGAATATTCACACCAGGGAAACTATTTGGTATTTACACATGTGGGACTTATTTATTTCACTTAGGAGTATATCTTCAATATGTATCCATTTTCCTATGAATGAATCTATTCTCTCGCTCTTTATGGCTGAGTAATATTCCATTTTATAGAAAAACCACATCTTCTTTATCCAGTTTCCAACGGATGGGCAAATAGGTTGTTTCCAAGATTTAGCTATTACAAACTGTGCCGCTATAAACATGGGTGCACATACTTCTCTGTGATATGATTCTTTTAGTTCTCTTGGAAAGATACCCAACAGAGGGATGGCTGGGTCAAATGGAACCTCCAGTCCAAGCTCTTTGAGGTATCTCCATATTGATTTCCATAGTGGTTGCACTAGTCTGCACTCCCACCAACAATGGAGGAGGGTTCCTTTCTCCCCACAACCCCGCCAACATTTGTTATTGTGTGATTTCTTGATAGCAGCCATTCTTTGTGGGGTGAGGTGGAATCTCAGTGTTGTTTTCATCTGCATCTCTCGAATGACCAGTGATGTGGAACATTTTTTCATATATTTTCTTGCTGCTTTCACTTCTTTGTATGAGAAATGTCTGTTCATTTCGGATGCCCATTTTTGGATCGGGTCTTTATATTTGGGGGGACTGATTGTTTTGAGTTCTTTATATATCCTTGATAATAGTCCTTTGTCTGAGGTACAGCTGGTAAAAATTTTTTCCCACATTGTAGATTGTCTCTTAGTTCTGCTAATGGTTTCTTTTGAAGTACAGAAGCTTTTTAGTAAGATGAGATCCCAGTTGTTGATTCTTTCTGCTAGTTCCCGTGCTACTGAGGATTTGTTCATAAAGTCTTTTCCTATACCAATGTCTTCCAGAGTTCTGCCTAACTTACTTTCCAGCAAGTTTAATGTTTCTGTTTTAATATTTAGATCTTTAATCCATTTGGATTTTAATTTAGTGCATGGCGAAAGATAAGGGTCTAATTTTAATCTGTGACAGGTTGATATCCAGTTTTTCCAACACCATTTATTAAAGAGGCTATCTTTCCTCCACTGAGGATGGTGAGCTCCTTTGTCGAAGATGAGGTAGCTGAGTACATCTGCATTTGTTTTTGTGTCTTCCAGTCTGTTCCATTGATCCTCAGGCCTATTTCTTTGCCAGTACCATGCTGATTTTATCACAGTGGCTTTGTAGTATAGTTTCAAATTGGGAATTGTTACACCTGGTGCCATGTGACTGTTGCCTATAATGGCTTTTGCTATTCTAGGTCTCTTGTGGTTCCAAATGAATTTTTGGATTCTTTTTTCTAGTTCTGTGAAATATAGTGTTGGAATTTCAATTGGCATTGCATTGAATGTATATAGCAGTTTCGGTAGTATGGCCATTTTCACTATGTTGATTCTTCCTACCCAGGAGCAGGGGATATCTTTCCATTTTTTTATATCCTCTTCGATTTCTTTTTTCAGAGTGCTGTAGTTTTCAGTGTAGAGATCCCATGGATTAATTTTTGCCTCTATAGGAGTTTTGTGTACAGTCATGCTGCCCTTAGCTGCACTAGTGTTGCCATCCGAGACATCATGTCATCACGGATCATCGAGACCGCCAGTGTAACCATTGGTGTGGGGCGTTGTTCTTTTCCTGCACACCAACTGCTGGCTCTTCAGGCAAGCCACTGTGGGCTAACAGGCAGACTGAGTCTTTTACTTTATTTGTGTGTTATTTATTCTCATCACTTTTATTGATGAGTTCTGCAAGTCCTGGCCAGAAAAATTAGCCAAGAAATAAATAACACCATTGGACAGAAGAAGTAAAATGATCTCTGCAAATAACATGTTCTTATAAGGAGAAAATCCTAAAGAGTCCATTAAATATTTATTAGAACTAATTTTTAAAATTCAGCAAAGCTACAAAATACAAAAATCAAAACACAAAAATCAGTTGCCTTTCTAGACATGAATAATAAAGACCATAAAAATGAAATTAAGCAAACAGTTCCACTTACAATAGCATCAAAAAGAATAAAATATTTAAGCATAAACCTAACCAAGGGGATGTGCTATGGTCTGAATATTTTTTTTCCATTAAGTCTATTGGTACAGTTTAGGTAAACAGTACAGTTACATTCATCATTGGGATCTTGTACCTTTACATAATGTATCTTAATTCTTATTTTTTCCCCATTCCCCTGCCCTCCCTTCACCCCATCCACCATTCTCTATTTACAAAGACTTTTTTTCCTGTTTTTCCTTTTCTCATGTCTTTCTTTTCCCTTCTTACCTTTCCTCTACCCTTCCCACCTCCCCTACTCCTTTAGCCCTTTTCTTCCTATTACACAATATCAATTAAACATTTTTTATTCTTTTTTACACTTGTTGTTTTTCATAACAGAAAATATTAGGTATTTACATGTGTGTCTTATTAATTTCACTTACGAGTATGGCCTCAATGTGCATCCACTTAGCTATAAATGTCTCTAGCTTCTCATTCTTTATGGCTGAGTAGTATTCCCTTAAAAATTCCACATCTTCTTTATCCAATCTCCAGTTGATGGGCAATTGGGCTGTTTCTAAATTTTAGCTATTACAAACTGTGCCACTATAAACATGGGTGAGCATATATCATTGTGGCATGATTCTTTTAATTCTTGTTTTTTATTCTTTTTTTTGGTACCGGGGATTGAACTTGGGTCCTTGCACTTGCAAGGCAGGCCACCTAACTGCTGAGCTAAATCCCTGGCCCTATGATTCTTTTAATTCTTTTGGGAAGACACCCAGCAGAGGAATAGCTGGGTCAAATGGGACTTCTATTCCTGGTTGTTTGAGGTATCTCTATATTGATTTCCACAGTGGTTGCACCAGTATGCCCTCCCACATCCCTGCCAGCATTTATTATTGGTTGATTTCTTGATAGCAGCCATTCTTTCTGGGGTTAGGTGGAATCTCAGAGTTGTTTTCATCTGCATCTCTCAAATGACCAGTGATGTGGAACATTTTTTATATGTTTATTTGCTGCTTTTCCTTCTTTGTCTGGGAAATGTCTACTCATTTCAGATGTAGATTTTTGATTTGGGTCTTTATATTTGGGAGATTATTAATATGACAAGCAAATGTATAAATTTTCCGATTGTTCAAGGTGGCCTCCATCAATTTATTGCATTGGTGGGAGACATGGTTCTAGGTCCAGTCTTCTGAATGTCACCAGCCAGTGTTCTCAGCACAGTTTCTTAAAGAGGCTATCTTTCCTCCAGTACGTATATGTTTTGGATAGAATGTGCTTGGGGTTGTTTCTGAATCCTCTGTTATGCTTCATTGATCCACACATTTGTTTTTGTGTCAGTATCATGCTCTTTTTATCACTGTAACTTGAAATATAACTTTAAGTTGAGGATTGTGAGGCCTCCTGCTTTGCTCTTATTGCCCAAGATTGCTCTTATTATTCTGGGTTTCTTCTGATTCCATATGAATTTTGTGATTGTTTGCTCTTAAAGAATGTGGAAATTCTAAGCACCAAAGGAAGGAATGAAAAGAACTATGCTGATCCAAGGGTCAGGGAGAACACTATTTACAGACGTGAAACACTTTGGCTCTTCTCAATACCAAGGCTGATAACATTTCAGTCTAACTTTTTCCAAACCTAAGCAAAGTTCTGCTTTGGTCAGAATCTTATAATTTGAAAAACAAAGAATTCCCTGCCCCCTAATGCAAGTTAGTCACCAAATTAGATTATAGCTCTCAAACCCTTCCCCTCCTTTGTAGATGATAAGAAGCTCCCTCTACCTCGTTCATATCACTGCATGGCCAAGGTTCCAACAGATTTAAAGGGGTGATGGAGAATATTCTGTTTTCTTCAAGGAACATTTTAAGACCACAGAGTTGTTACAACATTTTCAGGCACTCTCCTTGTGAAGAGGCATGTACTTAATTACAAAACCAACAACTGAATAACATCTAATACACTTTAAAGGAAAACTCACTTCAGAAGACTGTATTCTGCCTGATGTCCCCACTTCAACTCTTCTCTGGTTTAAATGTCCCAAGTGCAAGGACCAGCCATCACACTTGACAAGCCCTCTTCCTCCCCTACCTCAGCCATCCAAAAGTCATGGTGACAGGTGTTTATTACTCTAGGAATTATACCGATTTTGAAAGTTCAAGGTTCTTTCTGACCAATTCTGAAACTTCTGCCATGAGAAGGAACCTCCAGAGTGATCTTCATAATGAACTTCTAATCATCCTATTTCTGTCTATGGACAAGAAAGTGATTCAGTTAAGAAGCATTATTCTTTTAGCGTTCATAATGTAGGAACCACAAGAGAATCTCATTGTTCTGGAAGATATCCTGTCCAAAGGATATCTGGCATGAGAGATGGAGGTGGATTTCCAAGCTGTTGTGGGAAGTAAATTAAACCTCTAGTCCTTTGATAGGCTGTCTTGCTATTGGGTTTTCCCTATGTTTGGGCATTCTGAATGCTTATTTTTTTCATTATGATTCAGTTTACACAGTGTAAGTTTTCTGTAAATATTTTTTCTTTCTCTAAGGAAAATATTTTCTCCTATTAGGTCTTAGAAGAAAGACCTTAAGAAGACAAAGTCCTTACGCTACTTTTAAACTATTAATTATTTAGAGATTGTACTGGGAAGGAGGTTGATTCAAGTCAAGGATGATTAACACATAAGCAGGAAAATATTAATAGTAATGTGCTTAGTGCCGAATAGTTTGCAAAATGTACAACCATTTCTTGGCTATGTGTGATTGGGTAAAGAACGAGAAATCAAATATTTGTGATTTATGATTCTTTCACTTTAGAAGTATATATACATACACATCTTTTCATCGTGGGAATAAAATAACCTTGATTATTGTATTTCTCTCTTAGAATTAAAGTTAAACTGGCCCACGTTTAGAAAATGTAGGATAACACTGGGGAAGCAGAAGCAAAACCAGTAGAGCTGGATGGCTGAAAGGAAAAGTTTCACCTTGTATTACTGTAGTCTATGTTCCTATATTACATTTCAGTTGTCTGCCACTTTTCTGCATTTTATGTTTCTGGGGTTTTTGGTTTTGTTTTGTTTTTGTATGTTTTGTTGTTTTGTTTTTTTGAGACAAGGTCTCACTATATAATCCAGGCTCATCTTAAGCTCACTATGTGGTCCACATTGGCCTCAAACTTGTGATGATCCTTCTGCCTCAGCCTCCGAAGTGCTGGCATTACAGGTGTGTGCCATCACACCTGGCAACATTTTTGCACTTAAGTACTTAAATCTCTCACTTCTCAAATTCAAGATTTAATATTTCATTGTATGATTGTTTACTGTGCACTCTCCCTGTGGTTTCAAGTTCATCCAGTCTTAAATTATGGTGGATTGGAAAGCACTAAGGAAAGATATTAAAAAATTAGCATTTTATTGAGATTTTTCACACAATGGAATCTGAAGAAATCCAAAGTATTTCAACAGGAAGTCAGTAATTCTCTTAAGTCTAAGCAACATTTTTATGGATATGCCAGTCTAAGAAGTCTAAATAATCTATCTCATCTTACTTAGATAGGAAAGATATAATCCATACTGCATTACTGTTGTGTGTAACGTCATCTCATTGAGCTTCAGTGTATACATTATTTCCCCAAGCACATCATACATTTGTTAGTCACATCCACTATATCTTTTGCTACATTTACCTTTGCGCCAATACCATGCACATAAACAAAACTAATATAAACCACTGGAGCCAAATTATAGCTCAGTGTACTAATTCACAACATGAATCAGCATTTAAGGCCTAGGATTTGGTGTAGTAACAAATGACCTGAAAACGTCAACAACTGCCTCAAAGACATATTTCTTTATCTTATTGCACCTCCACTGTGGAGGCCAGCTGGAGCTCTTCTTCTCTTGATCTTACCTTGTGCTTCAAGCTAATGGAAAAGTCTCCATTTGTTTGTAGAATATTGCTTATATTGGAACAGAAGAAAATGAGATATTGAACCACGTGTTAGCTCTTAACATTTCTTCTTCGGTATCCTTCCTGCTTGTATTTCATTGGCCTGAATAATTCCTACAGACTTTCCTGAGTTCTACAGGATAAAGATGCATAATCCTCTTGCAGAAATAAAAGGGAAAACTATACTATAATCTTCCACAGGGGACATGAGGACTGAAAGGGAGAAATACTGGTGAGGAGTTGAGGCTGTATATATCCTTTCAGCCCTAGGCTGGGCACTCCGCAGCCATTATTCACCAATTCTGTGTCTCTGCTAACCTTGGATGTGTGATTAAATTAATTGGTTAAGGAAAGCTGGGATGTATTTCATGTGATTAATGCCTTGGAAAACAATTGCACTAGATTGCATTGATTTGTCTCATTTTACATACTTGAAATTAGAGGCTTATGAAGTCTACATGCAAATTTATGCAAAATGGAATGCAAATTTAAATTGTGAACCACAAGTCCGGGCATCCCCTTCCCCCCAGAAAACGAACTGCACCATTGAATATGCATGTGCTGCGTATGGTACTGCTCTTTTCAAATAGCAACGCAGAACTGGCAGCCAAATAAATCCTAATGACAGCGACTGAGCCACAGAAAAAGTTTAAAGCCATTTAAGAACAAACATTGAGCTCCAAAATTTGAATATTTTCAAGGTCAACATCTTCAAGCAAGATTTGCATTAAAAAATTCACTAACTCCTGGACTTTTTGCTCTGTTATAGACAAGGCTGGGGTAGGCTATGGAACAAAGGGTGGACTGGCAGAGCTCACCCTGGAATTTCATTCTCTTGATTACTTGTTTCGAGTGGTCACTTGGCTGGCTAGATCAAATAAATCTTCATTGCCACGAGCCAATGCCCATGTGTGCCGACATATTTCTCCCTCATTTGTATCCAGCAGAGGGGGATTCTCGTTCCAAGATTCGGATGGGGAGTAATTATTAAGACGGTCTTAAAGACAGGAACAAATTTTGCACCTGAGTGCTCGTAAGTCAGACATTGGGGAAAAATTAACCACTTGTAGGAATACTAATTAGAAGCAATAATCTCTTGATTGGCCTGCAGACATTCAGATGATTCACTGAACACATTCTGCTGTTTTGAAATCCCAGGTCTGCTTTGATATTAAGCACTGTATACGTAAAATATTTTTGGGAATGTTTATAAATAAACAGATTTGGGTGCAGTCTCGGGAGGGCTTTTCTAAGTTGATGCTAATTAGCTCAGCACTTAGTCGTTTACTTATTCATTCGTTTATCAGATATTTTTTGATTGCCTTCAAAGTACATGGCAGGTACCTGGAGGCACAAAGTGAGTATTGTATGTCCCCTGCCTTTGGGAGCACCGACCTACCAAACTAACCACAGCTTTCCACTGCATCAGTGGCAGTGTCTCTTGATGGTGTCTCTACGTAATTGCTTATGAAGCACGCTGAGAAATATATCAGGTGGGAGGAGGAAGCAACGAGAGCACTTAATGTGATCCTTATGGAACTTCCACTCCAATTACTGCTTCTATAAAATCTATTTAGTATAGCATTTTTCAGCCACAGCTCTTGGTTTCAGATAATGCAACAAATGTGTTTCAAATGTCTCCTAAAGTTTACCATAATGAGATCCGATCTATGAATTTTTAAAATATGCTAATTGTTTGTAGGTACTTGTAAAATTTTGTGGGAGAAAGAGGAAAAGGAAATAGAGATACTGATGTGGAACCATAAAGTGACCTGACCTGTGGGTGCTAAGGGACCTAAGTCTTCTTTTCCTACCCTGGATTGTGGCTTTAAGAGAATCAAAATCAGCGCCCCAGTGGAAATATGCTCAGGTTCTCCATAGGTCAGTGCAAGAGAAGAAAGTCCAGTCACCATGGAAGCTAAGAGGCAGGCTTATGAAAGCAACCATTATCAAAGGATGGCCATTTCAGCACACAGTAATAACAATTAGTGTTACGGCCCTCAGTCATGTTTATCAAGTGTTAAGTAAGCAGCAAGATCTGGAGCAAGAGCATCATCGGTTCATTGTGCCTGTTTTACTGATGAGGAAACCAAGGACCCAACAGATGCGTAAAAGAGCAAGACTGGCATTCAGTTTGACTCCAGAGCTTGCTCTTCCCTTAGGTGTTTGAGCGCCATCTGAAGAGACTTCTCTGCTTGGGACTGAGACTCAAGGCAGGGTACTTGGCTCAGCTTAACCTCAGTGAAGAAGAGCAGAAGGGCTGCTCATGTCTTGCCTGTTCAGTGAGCATGTTGTCGGACCAAAGGAGTCGATGTCTTCTAAGTGTTATTCACTAGAATAAAAGAAATTATAGAAGTGGCAGAATGTAAGAGACCCCTTTCTGGCTTCCATTTCTTAGCAGTTTTCAAGTTTGTAGACACCACATAACTCCAACTCCTACAAATACCACCTTACTTGAAAATAGAGTTTTTGCTAACGTAATTAAGATGAAGCCATACTGTGTTAATTAGGAAGGCCCTAAACCCATGACTGGTGTCTTCATAAGAAAAAGCAGAGGGAGATTTGGACTCAGAGTACAACACACAGGAAATATCTGTGTAAAAATGGAGTCAGAAATGGCAGCTGTAAACTAAGTGCAGCCAGAGGACAACCTGAGATAAGAGAGAGACAGGCAGATTCTTTTCCAGAAACTTCAGTGAGAGAATGGCCTTGCAGACACTTTATGATTTTAGACTCCTACCCCCAGAACTGTGAAAAATTGAATTTCTTTTGGTTTAAGCCATCCAGTTTGTGGTAGTTTGTTATGACAGAGATGTGAAGATCTCTGGTTTCTTGTCTCTGGTTTGCATCTTGTTTGCTTTCTAGATAGTGGCTATCGCCTTACCTCAGGCCTTTGTCTGTATCAGTTGAAGGCCTGAAATGGGTGGTTATGCAGCTGCTACCTTCTCTTTCACTGCATCTGTAGTGGTTCATTTTAGGTGTCAACTTGACTGGATTAAGGGAGACTCAGCTGGTGAAACGTCGTTTCTGGCTATGTCTCTGAGGATGTTTCTAGAGGACACTGAATCAGTGGACAGAGTGAGAAGGATCTACCCTCACCCAGTGTAGAAGGGCACCATTCATCAGTGATGGGCCAGCTGGAGCAAAAGACAGAGGAAATGTGGATTTGTATCTTCTTTCTCCTCTGGAACTGGAATCTCAAGTTTCTCTGTTCTTTGGTGTAAGAACTTCAAATTCTTCAGCTTCCAGTTTGCAGGACTTGTACCAGTGAATCCAATTTCTTTTGACTTTGTCCTTGCAATGGCATCATGTGCTCCGCTGCTTCTGCAGGTCTTAGCACTGCAGGGAAGACTGGATTAGGAGGTGACACACTGAGCTTGAGCATGCCCGCCATGAATCATGGGGTAGCTTTTATCACTGACACCACGTCTGTAAATACCTCTTTGGGCCACACTTACCGTAAGCCTCAATAATTACTATAGCTGAAAGTTTGTGTTATACTAGGAAGCTACACACATTGGTACATTGGTTTGAATGTTTCTTCTCCAAAAGTCACGTGTTAGAAACTTAATCCCCAGTCATGTGTTAATGATATAGTGGGTGTAGTGCCTTTGGGATTAGATAAAGCTTTCAGAATGGGATGTTATGATGGTAGCTGTGGCTTTATAAGAAGGGAAAGAGAGGCTCAAGCTACCATATGTGCTCTGTTTCCCCACATGAAGTCTTTCATCATGTTTGGATGAAGCATAGAGACCCTCATCAGATGGCCATGACATGAGACTTCCCAGTCTTGAGAATTTTAATTCAAATACATTTGCTTCCTTTATAAATTACCCAGCCAGGGCACTCAGTTATAGCAACCGAAAGCAGCCTAAGAAAATAGGTTCAACTAAAACTTAGTTAAAAGCTAGACAAGCAGCGGCTGTAACCTTAACACCACTGGAAGAGTACAACTGTTGGTTGCAATGCTCATTTGTTGTATGCTTTTGTCTAGAAACATGACCTGAAGATTCACCTAAATAGTATCATAAAAAAGTCCTAAAACAGAGACAGGCTTTTTTGCTAAAGGCGAATTTGGCTGAATTTTTTCTAATGCTACTTTAAATCAAATGAATTTTCTAATTTTATCATCCCATTTTAACAAAATAAATGTTCAACATATGATGTAAGACAGCATTTAGCAGTAGATCTGAAAAGGACATTTCAAAGACAAAGTCAGGATGTTTGAAGATCATAATTTTAAAAAGGACATTAAAAGCAGAAAGATTTCACAGACCTTCAACCATCAAAACATTTACTGTCTCTCTCTTTCCTAGGACCCAAACAGTCATGTAATCATCACTCTGTGTTTTACATGCAGTTCCACAGCTAAATACATCATTATGTAGATACCACAGATTATAGGGTAATCATGGGTTTACTGTAAACCCGACTTAATTTCCATAGAATTATTGACTTTAAGGTTGTAAAACAATATTGTTTACCAGGAAGTATCACAGCACTCAGAATGAATAGTGATTAGAGATAATAAGGAATATATAGCTTTCAGAACTAAGCCTAAATAGCCGTAGTGATCAATATGACAATTAACTTTCTTTAACCAAGTACCTATGCTGCAGTTTCCAAACAATGAAATTGAAGATACAATGAGAACCAAGGCAATTTAATTGTAAAACTCAAGAGTAACCCCTCTAGTGTATCGTTTTATTTTTCCTGTTCTAAATGTACCCCTGTTTAGGATTTCAATTTTTAATTAGTAATTATTTTTTCTTTAGTAAGTATTTATTCTTGGATTGCTGAGCTCCAGAAGCAGATTGTGGTAGTTAAGCTTATTTGTGTCAACTTGATTGGTTTGGGGTCTGTGTGGAGGATTAATAAAGCACAGTTCTGGGTATTTCTGGGTGAGGTGTGGAGATACGACATCGTGCTCAGACTGGTCTCTTTCCCCTTCTTCCCTGACACCCTTCCCCTGCTGTTTCCTAGCCATCAGAAAGTAGCTTTGCACCCTTTCACCATGATGTTCCTGCCTTAGAGCCAGCAAACCATGGACTGAATTCCCTGAACCCATGAGCCAAATTAACCTCTGGTCCTCTAAGTTGTGGGTGTTGTGAATCACATCTCTGTGACAGGAAAGCTAATACACAGTTCCTCAAAAGTTAAATTTTTCTCGTTTAATCTATTATACTTTAACCTTCTTTTGCCTATACTTTTCTGTGACCAAAGAATAGGCTTTTGATGTCCACATGGCAGTGTAAATGAACAAATGAATACTTCCAAATTCATGGGTAATTTACATACATGTGTTTTGAAAACAAATGCCTGCTCAAACCTTTCATCCATGAGGCAAGCATATGTGTGGAAATCAACACCAACAATTTGATCATGTTTTAGGTTGCCAAATCAATTCTAAAACCAAAGCTCCTCAGATATGCTAAAAAATCAGGTTTTATTTAAAGATTTTGATTGGCTTTATTATAAGGTTTTGGGAACGGGTGACACTTTATTCCATAAAAAGAGAATGGGTGTTGTGATGAGCACTGTAGAGGAATTAGGTTCTCTAGAGAGAAAAGAGCTGAAGAAAGCGGAAATAGAGTAAAGAGCGGGGCTGCAGATGTAGCTCAGTGGTTCTGCTGCCTGCCCTACAAGCGCAAGGTCCTGAGTTCCATCCCTGTTATCCCCCCCAAAAAAAGTAAAGAGCAGATTGTTCATTTTAAAGTTACTTTCCTTGCAAGAAATGGACAACGAAACAGAACAATAGAAAAATAACTCATTGGTTAGCCCCTGGTTAACTCAGTCTACTTTTTTGGGTAAAGATTAAAACGGGGAAGTTTATTGTCATGCAGCTCAAAACCAGCCTGTTTGAGAAATTTGGTTCTCTTTCTCTGTCCTGAATTCTTGAGAAGTTTGGAACTTTAGTATACGTGATTTCATTTTTCCCTTTAATCTGGTTTGTAGGTACTTCCTATAGGAGTTGAGCCCAGAACAATGGCCTCAGAATTTTTATTTAATAGGTACTGCCATCCTACTGTGTTTGGTTCTTTTCATCCATTTACTCAACCAGTATTTAATATGACAGGTGTTGAGCTACACACTAGGAACATAAAATTCAAAAGCTAGATGTGACTCCTTGCCCCATCTTTACAGTCTCACAAAGAAGACAGATAGGCAACAAGTTATATCAGAGTATGATAAATGTTTTAGTCATAATTCCTTTGCATAAAAGGGATAAGACTCCCTCAAATTAACCACCTGAAAGAATGATTGACTTACAGACCAAAAAGGCCCCATGTTTTGGTCATAGCTAAAACACCATAACTCAGAGATTTTCTGACTTTTTCTCATTCTTTTCCTGTTCCACCTGTAATAACCCCATATGTTGCCAGAGTGCTAGGCCCAAGGGGCCCTAACTTCAGGGACTCTAATGAGGCCAGATGGAGCCACTCAACCTAAAAGAAAATGGAAGGGGGCAATGGTAAAGTAGGAAGGAGATGTTAATGTTCAGTAAACCTGTACTGGGTAGGCAAAGGGACTACTGTCCTCAGTCCTGTCACTGGGACACTGACATGAGCTTCAGGCTTGATCAGGGGAAGAATGGGGTCAAGGAGCCAGAGGTAGGCATAGTTACGCAGTCTTGTATCAATTCTGACTTCTGGAAAGCCTTAATACCTGAAGAGGCCATTTGGGTCCCAGTGTGTGAGCCTTACTCCTGCGCAGGGGTCCATCTCAGGAGGGCCTGTCCATGAAGCTTGCTCTCTCTGGATAAAGCCCTGGCAGACTGGTAGGCACTGCTGCAAAGATGAGGAGCAGTGCGCAGGGAAAGCTGTTGATTATGATATTCCTGAAATCTTGACAATGCTTTATTACTCTTATCTGAGTGTCTCCAGCCTTGAGGGGTGGGGCTTCCCAGCGTTGAATGTTCAACGTGTTTTCTCCAGACCTGACTCAAAGTTTAAGATAATAAAGGAGGAAGACACAAAATGAAGTCAGGGATGCCAGGTTTTAGCTCACTTTAGTTTTCTCATCAGACATCTGCAGGCCTAAGTGAAGTCAATGCTTTTAGCAAAAGCAACTTCTAAGTCCCGGTTACACATACTCACGCACAGTTTCTCTTTATGATGGTAACAAGACTTCCAGCAACTCCAGGCTCGGCTTGTATTTTCCTAGAGCCTTCATAGACAGAGAATTTGCCCTCCCGCCAGTCCCAAAGGTGCTCTGGGCTGATTTTGTATCCCTCAGAATTGGGTCATCTTTGGCAAGGCCGCACACCATCTCTGCTTGTAGGTGGGGTTAACCCCATGAAATCTCAGCAGGTAGAGAAGGTAATGATGATGTCCCAAGAATTTGTGTACACCAATAATTAACTAATGAAAAAGAAATTAGGAAAATGATACCATTCGCAATAACATCAAAAAAAAATTAAACACCTTGGAATTAAACTGAGGAATCCTCAGTTGGAAAGACCTCTATAATGAAAACTATACAACTGTTAAAAAAAGAGATAAAGGGGACATCAGAAAATAGAAAGATGTCTCCCGTTCTGGATAGGCAGAACCGATAGCATCAAAATGCCCGTTCTACCAAAATTGATTCAGACATTGAATGCAACCTTAATCAAAATCCCAACAGCATCTTTTAGAGAGCTGGAGAAGACAACCCTAAACTTCACATGGAATCTAAGGCGATCAGAACAACAAAAGCAATCCTGGGTAACAAGAGCAAATCAGGAGGAATCACGGTATCTGACTTCAAATTTACTACAAAGCAACAGAGATAGAAACCACATGGAAATGGCACAAAAATAGACGTATCGGCCAAGGGGAAAAAACAGAAAGACCCCAGACAAATTCAGCTGATCTTCCACAAAGGGCCAAAAAATTTTCGTTGGAAGAATGACAGGCTACTTAACAAACGGTGCTGGGAAAGCTGGTTCTCTAAACGCAGAAAACTGAAGTTGGACCCATGTCTCTCACTATGTGCTAATCTAAAACCAAAATAGATCAAAGATCTAAACACTAAAATAGAAACACTGAACCTCCTAGAAGATAAATTAGGCAAAAACACTTGAAATCATAGATGTAGTTAAGGACTATCTGAACAGAATTCCAATTGTACAAAAAAATAACAGCAAGCATCAACAAATAGGTTTATATCAAATTTTTTATTGAGTTTATCGGTACATTTTAGGTATACAGTACAGTTCCATTCATTATTGGGATCTTGTACCTTTACATGACAGGTCTTGGTTCTCATTTTTTCCTATTGTCCCTGCCCTCCCTTCATCCCTCCTCCCCTCCCCATTTACAAACAGTTTATATCAAATTTAAAACTTCTGCACAACAAAGGAAACAATCAGTAGAGTAAGGAAACAACCTACAAAAGTGCAAAAAACTTTCCATGTGATCCTCAGGCAGAAGACTCCTATGTAGAACATATATAGAACACAAAAAATTTTATCCTTCCCAAATAAAAGACCCAATCAAAAGATGAGGAAATGAAATGAGTACACACTGCTCCGCAGAAGACCAGCTAATAAACGCATGAAAAAATTTCAACTTCTGTGGTCATCAGAAGAATGCAAGTTAAAACGATGCTAAGATTTTATCTTACACCAGAAAAAATGGCAATCATCAAGGGATTTGGCTTAGTGATTCCACTGCCTGCCTTGCAAGTGCAAGGGCCTGAGTTCGATCCCTGGTACAAAAAAATAAAAAATAGTGCCAAATTCTGCCTGGGCTGCAGTGGAAAAGGTACTCTCTTTCATTGTAGGTGGTCATGTAAACCAATGCAACCACTATGGAAATCAGTATGGAGATTTCTCAGAGAACTAAAATTAGAAACTCCATTTGACCTAGTGATTCTCCATCTAGGTATCTTCCCAAAAGATCTGACATCATCTTATTACAGCAATACATGCATATTAATGTTTATAGCAGCATAATTCATAATAGCTAATTCCTGGAACAGCCAGTATACCCATCAACAGACAGACAGGTAAACCAAATCTGTATCTGTACATAATGGAATACTACTCAGCCATAAAGAAGGATACATGTGAGACATTTGTAGAAAGACAAATACACCTAGAAAATATAATGCTAATGGAAACAGATCAGACAAACAAGCTTAAACAGAGTATGGTGTCTCTCATTTGAGTAAAACAAAATACAAATAAAAGTGAATTAAAGAACTGATAGAAGGAAACAGGTGACAATTTTTTGGAAATGGGAAGGGGTCCAGGAGGTCAAGGGCAAAAGAAGGAGAAATAAAGATTTAAGGGTGTCATGTAAAGGTATCCAATACCTGCAGGAATGCAAACATGACGTGTCATAAACACCAACTAAAAGTAATAATAGTTACAACAATAATGAAAATGGGGAAAAGGAATTTAGAGTCAGAGGGAGAGAGGGGGTGGGGAGGGGCAGGAGAATACAAATGAATCGCGATGTGTTACGTGTATATACTTACTCCCTAAGATCAGTGTAAACTTCACGAACTGGAAACATGTACAAATAAAATAAAATTAAATTAAATTTAAAATTTTTTTAAAGAAAAAATTTGGAAAATTACCACAGAGGGGTGAAAAAATTCCAGGTAAGCAAAAATGACAAACGCCACAAATGCTGAGATGAAAAATACAGGGTGCTATGTTCTTACCCTTCCTTCTGTGTACATAGTTAAGCATCTTTCCAATAATAGTTGCATAAAAATTATATTGAAAGTACTTTTCAGCACCTCTTACTGAGTATTATTTTGACCTACTGCAAAATAAGAGCCAAAGATCTTAGGGTCTGTTTTAAAGACAAGTTATACCCAACTGAAGCAATCTAAAAAGTTCCAGTATATGCAAAGTGATATAATTAAAAGGCTTAAGTGCTTGGTAAAACTGAAGACATTATGGCTTACCACTTGTCGAGTATTTCCTGCTTTAAAAGCATTTTCAAATTTATTGCCACAGTTTGTTTCGAAACCATCCTTGCTGGGTGGCTGGTGATGTTTTTATTATGCACAGTTTTCCCAGGAGATAGAAGAACCAGGAAGAGATGGGAAAAGCAAACTGGAGGAGACCAGAGGGAAGGGGCGTGGGCTTCCTGATCAGTACTACTCGTCCACTCTGGACAGGGTCAGTTCTCAAGCGCTTCCTACAGTGGGAGCACACAGAGCAGCTAGAAGTGGAGTAGCCAGGCACAAAAAGGGCTCTAATTTTTATTTGTTGAACACTGTTTAGCGAAGAGCATGTGCAAATTACTTTATCATAATATAGCTGCGCTTCTTTTTATACTAACACCTTTTGCATCAGTCTGTAACTGACTGTGACTCTGTCTTACTCCCATTGCATGTTGGACCTTGGGCCTGTCCCCCAAACTCAGAGTACACCAAAAGTTCCAGGGCTGTGGGAATGTGTGATGTGACTGCAGGAGTGGAAGCAGTCATGGATGCTCTTGAGGAGTGTGTCTGGTGGAGGAGTAATGTTGAGTCTCAAAGAGCCACCTGTTCTTTGTGTACAATAGTGGGAAGAAAGTGATTCAAGTCTCCCCTAAGCCCAGAATAATTCTTTAAAAAGAAGTACATTGCCAGTAGGGAAAATCCCTTCATTATGTCTCTGCTATGCCACATGGAAAATGAATGCTTTCCTCCTTTCACAAAGGTATCAGTCCAACAGTAAGTCCTACAGGTTTCGTTTGCTAAAAATAAACATAATTTCACATCTTTGCAGAATATTTTATTTTTTGTGCTATCCAGGATTTTGTATTCCCTGAGTACCTTACAGTTTCTTCCTTCGCCCTCACCCAATCCTGGTAACAGGTTGTCCTGGCTCAGACCCAGTTCTGTTTATGCATGGAGAAGCTAAAGAAAGTGATGTTCAGTTTCACACAAGGACCGAAGCTAGAACCCATGAGTCTTGATTACACGCACATTGCATTTGTCTTCCCTTCTGAATCAACCTTGTGTCATTTTCAACCTCTTTAATTCAAGTCAAAAACACAAACCTTTGTCTGATTCTGCACAGCCTTTATTCTGCCTTTGATAAGACTGCCTGTCATCCCGCAACTTTTTCCAGTTTTTCCAGACCTCAGATTTTGATTCCTTGTACAACCACTCTCTGTTGTCCTGATGTTTTGTAAATTTTTGTTTTGGAAATTTTTCACAGAAGTACAGTAGAATCCAGAGAAGAGACAAGTAAGTCCACATCTATGTTTCCTGATGGCTTTAACAAGACGGTTCCATTTCACAAAAAACAATTACTTAAAACCTTTGTTTCTGTCTTTTAAATTCAAGCTATTTTGTCATATATATTTGTAAATATAGTCAGACTTATTATTTTACCATCAAGTGTTACTTTTCATGCAAATCAATGCCTTGGAAATGTCTGCATGTGTAGGGACATTGGTGGGATCTAGTTACTCATTGTTGATTCTTTAAACCTAGGAAAATACTTACAATTCCAATGGGTGACAGCAGTGTGCTCTGGGCCCCAGACATGGGGTTTTAGGTTCTGATTATTCTTTCCCTAGCCATGTACCACGTTGAGTTTGTGGCTGTGAAATTTCCTTTCTTATTGTTGTCCTGAACGTAAGAGATAGTTTAGGTCCAGACAACTTATATATTATTAACCAAATCCTGCCATGCTGTAAATATAAATTCTTTGCCTTCCCCTCCAACCTTTTCTGAAGGTCATATTACCTGTACTTCTAGAACTAATTTCATCACTAGGCGAATTTCTATTGAGCACCTAATATATAAACAATTACCTCTTAATTGTTCTATATGGGCGGGACAATACACTTTTGGACTCAAAGAGATATAAATAATATTCTTATTATCTTAGCTTGGGTTTCTATTACAAATACCATAATCTAGGTGACTGAGAAAATAAATACTCATTTCTCATAGTCCTGGAGACTGGAAGTTCAAGATGAGGATGCCAAATGGCTGGGTTCTGATGAGAGCACTGGTATTCAACAGTTGGGTTTGTAATTGTGTTCTCCAGAGCAGACAGAGAAGCTCTCATGTGTGTATGAATATGTGTGTGTGTGTGTGTGTGTGTGTGTGTGTGTGTGTATAACAAAAAGCCCCAATCTCACCGTGACCTAATTACCTCCCAAGTCTCTGTCTTCTAGTACTTTGTGGTTAGGATTGCAACATAAACCGGGGAGGGGATTCATAGTGGTTAGAGTTCATAGTGGTTACTTACTAAAAATCTGATATTGGGAAGTTATCTTTTCTGAATTTCAGTTTGCTCAGCAATACCAAGATGCCAGAATTAACCTATGAATTAAATAAAACAAAGTAAGTCAAAAGGCCTAATGCAATTTTTGCCTTTTTCTGGCAAAACTGGAAAAGCTTGGACTTGAGGGTTGGATAAGATCAAGGATCTGTTCGTCTCCTCACTTAGTCTTGGAATCTAGAGCATGTCTTTTTTTTTTTTTT
>NW_022900943.1:10728305-10799557 GCF_012274545.1 Fukomys damarensis | reverse complement strand
AAAATGGAAAGATATCCCCTGCTCCTGGGTAGGAAGAATCAACATAGTGAAAATGGCCATACTACCGAAACTGCTATATACATTCAATGCAATGCCAATTGAAATTCCAACACTATATTTCACAGAACTAGAAAAAAGAATCCAAAAATTCATTTGGAACCACAAGAGACCTAGAATAGCAAAAGCCATTATAGGCAACAGTCACATGGCACCAGGTGTAACAATTCCCAATTTGAAACTATACTACAAAGCCACTGTGATAAAATCAGCATGGTACTGGCAAAGAAATAGGCCTGAGGATCAATGGAACAGACTGGAAGACACAAAAACAAATGCAGATGTACTCAGCTACCTCATCTTAGAGCATGTCTTTTAACCTGATCAAGTCTGATTATTTTTTTACTTGTAAAATGGGGAAGTTAAGTGTATGCTTCAGGTTGTTTTACCTATAGCAAAGCAAGAATGGTAGTTCTTGTTATTAAGGATCTTTCTACTCTTCTTTAGACTATTTCTAATTACTAAAATTTTTCTCTTTCTTTCTTTTCCTTTCTTCCTTCTTTCCTTCCTTCCTTCTTTCTTTATTATTTTCCCCACTAAGTTTATTGGTACAGTTAAAGCAAACAATACAGTTACATTTATCATTGGGATCTTGTACCTTTACATATGTCTTGGTTCTTGACTTTTCCCCATTCCCCTGCTGTCCCTTCACCTCCTTTACCCTTCCCTATTTACAAAGACTTTCTTTCCTTCTTTCATTTTCTACATTTTTTCTTTTCCCTTATTTCCTTTCCCCTACCCTTCCCACTTCCCCTACACCTTTAACCCTTTTCTTCCTATTTCACATTGTCAGTTATATCATTTGGATCTTATGTACAATTATAATTTTTCACACCAGAGAAAATATTCAGTATTTATACATGTGTGACTTATTTATTTCACTTAGGAGTATATCCTCAATATGCATCCATTTTCCTATGAATAACTCTAATTTCTCATTCTTTATGGCTGAGTAGTACTCTATTTTAGAGAAAACCACATCTTCTTTATCCAGTCTCTAGTTGATGGGCATTTGGATTGTTTCCAAGTTTTAGCTATTATGAACTGTGCCTCTATAAACATGGGTGCACATATATCACTGTGATCTGATTCTTTTAATTCTTTTGGAAAGATACCCAGCAGAGGGATGGCTGGGTCAAACAGAACCTCTAATCCTAGTTCTTTGAGTGTCCCCATATTGATTTCCATAGTGGTTGCACCAGTCTGCACTCCCACCAACAGTGGAGAAGGGTTACTTTCTCCCCACAGCCCCATCAGCATTTGTTATTGGTTGATTTCTTGATAGCAGCCATTCTTTCTGGGGTGAGGTGGAATCTCAGTGTTGTTTTCATCTGCATCTCTCAAATGACTAGTGATGTTGAACATTTTTTCATATATTTATTTGCTGCTTTTACTTCTTTGTCTGAGAAATGTCTATTCATTTCAGATACCTAGTTTTGAATTCGGTTTTTGTATTTGAGGGTCTGATTTTTTAGTTCCTTATATATTCTAGATAGCAGTCCTTTGTCTGAGGCATAGCTGGTAAATACGTTTTACACATTGTAGGTTGTCTCTTAGCTCTACTGGTGATTTCACTTGCACTGCCAAACTTTTTAACACAGTGAGATCCCAGTTGTTGATTCTTTCTGCAAGTTCTTGTTCTGCTGAGGATTTGTTCACAAAGTTTTCTCTCATGCCAGTGTCTTTAAGACATCTACCTAATTTACTTTCCAGTAAGTTTAGTGTGTCTGTTTTGATATTTACATCTTTAATCCACTTGGATTTTAGTTTAGTGTATGGTGAAAGATAGGGATCTAGTTTTAATCTTTGGCGAGTTGAAAGCCAGTTTTTCCAACACCATTTATTAAAGAGGCTATCCTTCCCCCAGTTTGGATGGTGGCTTCTTTGTCAAGGATGAGGTAGATGAGTGTGTCTGGAGTTGTTTCTGCATCTTCTAATCTATTTCATTGACCCTTGGGTCTGATTCTTTGCCAGTACCATGCTGTTTTCATCACAGTGGCTTTGTAGTATAGTTTTAAATTGGGAATTGTGATACCCTCCTGCCATGTCTCTGTTGCCTAGAATGTTTTCCACTGTTCTAGGTCTTTTCTGGTTCCAAATGAATTCTTGGATTGTTTTCTCAAGTTCTGTGAAATGTACTGTTGAGATTTCAATAGGGATTGCATTGAATCTGTATAGAAGTTTTGGAAGTATGTCCATTTTCACTAAAACATCATACTTTTAAACATCCCCTGAGATAATTCTACTCTGAAATCAGGGCTTAAACCTTTATGGAGTTGCCCCCCATTCAAACCAAACACTTACAAAACTGTAATGCTTTCATTATCAACTAAATCTTAGCAGTATGATCTCAAGGTGCATTCGTTTACCTAGAAATGCTCAAGTTTATCCTTCTTCATGGCTAAGTGGTGCTTTATTGCATTAAAAAAAACATATCTTTTTTATCCATTCATTGGTTGATGGGCATTTGAGCTGTTTCCAAGATTTAGCTATTGCAGACTGTGCTTCTACAAACATGGGTATGCATATGTCACTGTGGAATGATGCTTTTAATTCTTTGAGGTGAAATAGAAAATATTTCATTGGGAAGGGGAAGTAGAGAAGGGGGGAAGGAAGGAAGAGGAAATCAAACATGAGAAAAGAAGGAGAAAATGGATCAAAACTTTTATAAATAAGGGGGAGAAGAAGAGTTGAAGGGAAGGGAGGGCAATGGGAAACAAAGAAGAATTAAGATATTTCATGTCCAGGTACCAATTCTCTCTGATGAATGAGATCATTGTGTATATCTAGAATGTACCAATAACCTTAATTTAGAAAAGAATGAACTCTTCACCAGTTTAGGGTCTAATTAAAAAGATAAATACATGCATGAATTAAGACATACCTGGTAAGTAATGTAAACAAAATATTAAAACTTGTGCTGCTTGTATACAATCATGCCCAATTGCCCCAGGATTAACTGGATGATCTGGAGCATCGGAAACCACTCTGAGGATTTGTTGAACCTGAGTTTTTAATCACAAATTTCTTTGGAGCTTTATATTTCCTTATCCGTAATACTTGCCCTTGAGATAAGATTCCAGTACTAAGGAGATCATCTGAATTAACAACAATACAAAGCAATTAATAGAAATGTTTTGAACGTGTTAAAGGAGCTGGTGAGAGGAATAGAGTTATCACGCACAGGACTAGGCCACTTAGACCCTGAGTTGCCTGAACCCTGTGCTGCAGAAACCAGCCCACAACCCCAGTGGGCACCAAGGTCAGACTTCTAACTGGTGGGTAAAGAAGGTGAAGAACGGAGCAAAGAGAAATCATCTCAAGGCTTAGCGACTTAGGCAGCTTACCTCGCTATGCTTTGCACTTACTCAGAATTTATCATCTCTCCCTTCTTTCCTAGTTCTCTTCTTTTTAATGGGAATGGCTATCCTGTGCTTGTCCTATTGATGTTTTTGGAAATGCATAACTTGTTTGGTTTGAAATGTTTGCAGCCAGAAAGAAATTCTTCCTCTGGGTACACTGTACTTTGAGCCACGTCCACATCTGATTTAGATGATACTTGAATGATATTTTGAACTTCATACTTCACAGGGGATGTTGGAGTAAGCTAAGACTCCTAGTGTTGCTGGGATGGAATGAAATAATTTTAGTTGCATGAACAAGAATTTTTGAGGGCCCCAAGTAGAATGTCGTGGGCTATGTTCCCCTCCCTCAAACTTACATTTTTCAAATCCAAACCACCAATGTAATGGACTAGGAGGTAGGACTTTGGGGGAAACATTGCATACAAGAGGATGGGATGCCCATGACCAGAACTGGTGCTGTTATAAGAAGAGGTACTAAAGTTGCCCCTTCTGTCTGCTGTTTAGCATGAGAAGAAACAACAAATATAGCCATTCTGCAAACAAGGAAGTGAGCCTGCACCTGACGCCAGGTATGCCAGCACCTTTACCTGGACCTTTCAGCCTTCAGGTCTATGAGGCACAGATTTTCGTTGCTCGTCCCTGAAAGGAAAACAGTAATATTGAAATATTAGGCACTTGGCAGAGCAAAGCTCACGGTTAGATTTGGGAAGCATGCAAACAAAATTTTAGTTTTTATTACTAACTATTATCTTCTCTCACACACACTTCACAATTTAAATTTTTAATATGAATTTACATTTGCTGCCCCTTCTCTCTGTCAACACAGGCCCTTAGCATCCTGCACAGTGCAAGGCACTTGATAGATGTTTATTGAATGAGGAAGTGAGTGAGTGAATGAATGACCAGGTGAGGCCAAAGAGACTGAGAGTTTCCATGAGTCAGAGACTCATCTTCTGTTCAGAGCCCTCTTGCTTGTGAGAGTAACGTGAAGGGAAACAGCCCACTGCTTCTCTAGAACTGCTTCCTTTGAGTTCTCTATTCATCATCTGTTCCTTGTGTCTGGGGAGCAACTCTCTTCATGTTAAAAAATATCCTAATCACCAGTCACTTGTAAGGCATTGTTATCAGCCATGATAGAATAATAAAACAATGAACAATTCAGAATATCTTCTCAGACTCTTCAAAATGTTTTCCAGGCTTCAAGAAAGAAACTTAAATAACTTGGACCTATTGCCGTACAAAAAAGTTCCTAATGATATCCTTTGGGAAGATGGCGGAGGTGCTGAAAATGGCTTTTAGAGATTGCTTTAGTTTTAATAACAAATCAGCACCCTTTAAACCCTCATTTCTGATGAGGTATATATTTGCAAACATTATACTGACACATAGTGTGGCGTATGTGATAAAACACTTCACTTTCACCCCTTTTCCCCGTCACCCGTATCTCACCAACCTAAACCAGTTAGGCTCATATGGCTTCCTGGTGTTTCTGCAAATTAAAGCAAAATGTAGATATCTGTGTTCTTAGTTGTCTTGACTTATCATTCAATACAGCATATTATACATACTTTGCCTCATATTGCTCTGGCACTTAGAGTAATAGAGATCTTGGCATTTCACTACACACAGGACTTTAGTTTGCTTCCAAGCTATCTCTTGTCTGAAAAAGGTTCTTTAAAAAGCAGGAAACAGTCACTTTAGAAGAATGACCTGGAAAATTGGGAGGAGAAAGTTTGTCCTCTTGGTGCACAGAGGGAACTGAGGAGAAGTCACATGAGACAGGGTTGTTGAGTAGACCCCTCACGGTGCTGCAGACACCCTGGAAGGACAGACAACCCAAGGTAGACCAAGACGTGATCCATCTTTAGTGTCCTCTGGGAAGACCAGTCTGCAGCAAGTCTGCAGTGGGTTGCCAAGTGGGCCAGAAGATAGAGACAAGAGGCAGAGAGATCTCCTAGGAAGCGAAATAATCTAAATCCAAACCAGACATGATAGTAAAGCGAATGGAATGGAAAAAGATATAAATATGAGGACCATTGTGGGATTTCATTCTATAGCAGAATCCTATCCAGCTGTCAGACATGATACTTTATAAAGTTCACCGGTTCTGCTCAATCCTATGGATATGTTTAGTAAGATGCTCAAGTTCCACCTTGTTAACCTCACTTTCGGTGAGCGGTGTGCAAAAAAATCAGAATTAATATCAGTGAGAATGATGACTTACAGAGCTAATTTTGACTCCTCACTATTTTATGTACTTGTTAAAAAGCAAATCATTTATCATTGGCATTTTATTATTAGCAGTAGTGAATTAGTTTGCAACTGATTGATGGAACAGTCAGGTGTCAACTTGGAACCACTGATTTCCAGCACTTGATAACCAACCCCAAGAATCTGAAGCAGGATAGTGGGGAATAAGGAAGTTGTTGCAAATCTAAGCACCTGGATACACAGGATGAAATTAACAGAGATGGTAAATAAAATGGGAATGTGATTAGGTAACAGCGAAGGCAGATGATAGCAGGACAAATCAGCTATGATCTTCAACTGCACTGAGACCTGGAGTAGAAACCAGGTGGTGGTGAGAGTCTCTTTCTCCAGCTCAGCCTCACACCAGGAAACCTGGGCTCTGTGGCAGTATTGCTTGTCCCCAGTGTCTTACTGGGGACCTTCAAGTTATAACTGGACTGACATATGAATGACTTGAGTTATGAGCATAATTTTAATTTTAACCAACAAAGTCTTCAGTTATGACCTGAATGCTGGCTGCTTGTGCTTCCAGCTGGTCTCAGATATGGATTTAACCCTTGAAGAGTTCTGAAAGGAGCGTGACAACGTCCTGTGTGGGGTTAATTGAGAAATCCTGAATCAGTGTCTCTCTAAGGATGTTGAGATCTGGCTGTGGGCAGAAGGAACACTTGGAAGGCTGTGGAGAGGAGCCTGAGCCTTCACTTGACCAACTTGAGTTACACCCAGCCCTTGGGAAGGAACTGAGCTTGTAAGTGAAGAGTCTACTCTATGTGCTTTTCAAAAACTCTTCCAGATTCCTCCTCTCTTCATCCCAGTCGAAACAACTGATTAAGTGGCCACTGGTATCCCTGGAAGGACAGGTACGGGTGCCCACTTTCTTCTGCATTATCCTCCTGCAGCACTCTTTGAACTGAGCCAACCAACAAACAATCTCTCCTTTTTTCCATACAGACTCTGGAATGGGAGGAATCCTTCACTCTCAGCTGGCAAGTGTGTGCGTTTCCCAGCAAAAGCTCAGCTAGAAATCCTTACTATTGTATGAAGCCTGTGCACATGGCGTATGCTCACAGATAAGTTTTGTTATTCATTCCCAAAGCTGAGACTAATTTCTGTCTTATACATAGTAGAGGCTCAGCAATCACTTGCCTTTTAGGACAGGTCCCTAGGTGGCTCCAGGTCTTGTGAAGGGATGTTATTGGCTTTGGCATTTTGATTCCATACAAACCAGTCATGCAGAAAACAACAAAACCACATGTCTGAGGCCACAGCCACATTTGCCCAAGAGAAATGGGCAATATATTAAGGCAGGCCTATTTGGGTTGACGACCAAGTGTGTGGAAAGCATATCGTTGAGGTCTATTTTGAGCACTTCTTTCTCTAGCAAGCCCACACTGATCCCAAGTCAGAGTTAGGTGCCTTCCACAGCGGCCTCACTGCGCTCTTTACTTGTCTCCTTTGTAGTATTTACAGTTCTCTGATATGATTATTGTTTAATAATACATAATCCTCCACTGGACTGTGAGCCACTGAGAGCAAATAGAGGATCTATTTGTCTCTCTAGCCCCAGAAGCTAATATGAGACCTTGTACTTGAGGGTGTTGCAATTTCTATTAAAAAAAAGAAAAACAACTAAAACCCTCAATATGGATTCCCCATCCTCTTAGCCTCTGTCTGCTTCTTCAGTTTTGTGTCACTCTTTACCGATTTTACAAAGGTCAGGATATTGGCTTCTATAAGAGCCTTAACTGTGCCATGGTCTGTCCTACCAAAGGTAGTTTTCCTCATATTGGTCCCCAGATATATGAGATCTCAGCTCATATTTCAGTTTCTTAAGAACAGTGCTGTTACCTCTCACCTCCCATTCCTGGTACAGATTGGGCTTCTCGAGGTAAGAGTAGAACCATGTTACATCCAAGCACTCACTTCATAACTCTGCATTCATCTATGGACTTAGCTGACAACTCTCCCCTGCCCTACCCCTAAATAAGAGGGTTTCACAGTGCTATTTATTCCAAATGATCAGCACCATGCCAGGAGTATGGAGTACGCCTAATAATATTGTGGAATAAGTGATGAATGCAAATGAAAGAATTAATGAATTCAGATGAAGTGTGTCAAGCCACCGAAGGCAAAGAGAAAACTGTTCAAGCTCAAGACCTACAGCAGGTTGTACTGTGCTATTGCCAAATGCAGAAGAGTGATCTTTTGGTGAGAATCAACAGCACATTTGCTAAAGTATTTCTGGTGCACCATGAAAACATTTGTGAAACGTATTTTCTAGGATAAGAAATAAAACTGAGGTTAATTTTTAAATTTATAACATGATTAAATTAGAACCGTATGTAGTTATTATCTATATATGAATGTACTCAAATAGTGTGCAGGTGGAATTAGTGGTGTGTTTCTGATTTTCAAATACTTCCTGCTGATACTTGCAGATAATATGAAAGAACACATAATTGGATATACTTAAACGAGTAAGATACTTAAAATAATGATACTTTAAGAACAAAGTCACCAAAGTACTGAGGAGCCAATTCAAAAGAACTTACAACTTAGTGATTATATTGGCAAAGCTAATATTCCATGCTTAAAATAGGATACTTACATTTCTCACAACAAAGACCTATATCACGTGTGGGAAACTCGTAATTTCACGGAAAGAGCCTGGGTTCAAACTCAGGTTTGAATCCTGCTTCCATGAAATCTTGGCTACGTGAATTTGGCTTCATTTTTTTTTCCTTGAAATTTACAAGCTCCTTCCCGCTTCAGAGAATTTTGTTTTTGACCGGTTCCCTCTCGTCCTTTACATTGCAAATCAGATTTTTCCCTCCAAGGAAAAGCTGTTTTCAGACATAATCCCTGGGCAGCAGATTCTGATGTGCCTGTGTGACTGCAGAAAGTTGACTAGGAGACACTCCTGGGAATAATACCCGTGAAAGAAAAAGGAAGCAGGTGTGGGCAGGGAGAGACGCCGGGCTGCAGTGTCCTCAGAAGGGAAGCTCTTCTCACGCTGCAGAAAGTCCTGGAGCGGGATGGCTCTTCACAGCTGTCAGCTGAGGCACAGGGGCTCCATCCACAGCCATAGGATTGGGATGGGGCAGCTCCCTTCACCCAAGAGCAGTTCCCAAAGTGCTCTGCTGTGAGCCCATGACAACCAGCTTCTCCAAAGCCAAGGCAATGCGAGCTTCCGGTAAGGAGGGGGACCAGCAGGGTGCACTCCAGCATTTAGAGCAGAGGTCTTATTTGACAACGCGGTATCAAGTGGCAGACTGTAGCACACCGTTTGTTTTATTTCTATTGTAGCACACCAATTTAACTGAATTTGTCCATTTGTTTGTTTCTTGCCCGCTCTACTCAAAAGGTAAATGCAGCTCTTGAGAGCTAAGCCATTGCCATAGGATGAGAAATTCGAAGTAGTAGAAACCAGAGGGCAGATGTCTGTAGATTTTATAAAGAATACGAAAATATCATTCTCACTTTGAAAGTGGGAACAGAATATGTTGAGCTGTGGTATCAATATGCACTATCATTTCCAAGCAAGCTTTTCAAAGCATAAAAAGTTAAATGTTTTATTCCAATTTATAATGCATTTTTATTGTGGAAAATATGGATTATAGAAAAATTATAACTAAGAAAATAAAATTTCATCCACTAGCAAAACACAGAGAATGGTGAAAATTATTGTCAGGTGTGTTCATTCTCAATTTTTGTCTATTCATACTTTCTGCCTAATTGTGATTTTACTACCTCTATAACTTTGTATTTTGGGGCTGGAGGAACAGATCAGTGATAAAAGAATGCCTAACATATCCAGTGCCTAGATTTCAATTCATAGTATTAAGGAATTATTACACTTAGCTCTTTGTCCTCCTTAATATCATATTTTTTTTTTTTTTTTTTTTTTTGGTACCGGGATCGAACTTGGGACCTTGCGCTTGCAAGGCAGGCTGCCGAACCACAGCTAAACCCCCGGCCCCTTTAGGAACTTATTTTGAGAGGAAAATTCTTACAGTTGTAACATTATTATCAAACCATAGTATCATGATTAGATAATTAGATTGCTTCTGATTTTTGTGTGATTATAAACAATTCCAAGTAAACCTTTTTATAATAAGATTTATTAATGATTATCCCTTTAAGTGCTTAGATGATCTAATTTGTTAATCATATGCCTCATTTGTCAGTTAGATCAAATCACTCCTTTTCATTAAAGTCTTTTATCAGAAATAATAGAGTAGAACCAATCACTAAGCTATGAGTGAGAAATCCTGGGTTAACTCTTATTGAGCAACTTAGGAGAAATGTGGCCTTGGGAGAGGAATATGCTTTTCTACCCAGGACCTCAGTTTCTTTGTTTAGCACATGAAATGCTCAGTCTAGATAACCTTTCAAATTCCTCTCAGCTCTAATATCCTATTTTAACTGCTTCTTACCTTTCTCCAAGAGACAGCCTTCATGGATCAGTGTTAGTCCTCTTTGACATTCTAAGTTACCTACAAATCTTCTCTGATTTCCTGTATTTCTGATTTAATTTCCTTTTCTTTATCCAACTTTGGCTATTCCTTAATCTTCTTATCTAGGACTTACGTTTGTTCCTTCTTTCATTGCTATCCATTAAGCTGAGATGAACCTTCTCTTCTTGATCTTTTTACCCCCTCAATACCTGCTGCCTCTTTAAATCTTTTCTCAATACTTACTTTTTTTTTTTTTTTTTTGTAAAACCTTTTGATGTTTAGTACTTACAGACTGCTTGGCCCTCTACTTTCTCTTTTCCTGAAAAATAAATGAAAAACAAATATTGGGTAAAAGAATAAAAGACAGTGGAATTAATCCAAGTAAAGTGATACAATATGCGTACAGTGTTTCAATGTATTTCCTATATATGTGGTAAGGGGATTAGGGTTGGAAGTGTGAAAGAGTCATATTGTTGAAGATTGGCTGAGAGTTCAAAAATATTTCAGTCATTCATCAAGGTTAATAGGGGCCATATGTCACATTACTCTTCATCGCATTCCAAAAATAGTTATAGTAAGCAGTCATCAGTAACATTTTATATCGCTTTTTATAAGGCAGATGTTATACTAAGTGCATTAACATGCAATGTCTTCTTACATCCTCTGAAACCTGTGAGGTAGGAATCTTAAACAACTACAATTTGTAGATAGAAAAATGAAGTATTGAAATCATTTTGCCATATTATAATGCATTTAAAATGAAAAGTCAAATCATACGAAGGTGTGTAGTGCAATATCAGGTTTGTCTTATACCATGTATCAGGATATTTAGTGTTTTGTCTCAATTTGGGCTGGTCCTAAATCAGACCAAGGAGAGGACTTAGCAAGACAATTTCGGGAAGCAATAGAGGAGGCGGAAAGTGAGAAAAGGAAGGAGAGGAAATCGCTTCTCAGCCATTGGACTGAGATCAAGTGTAAAGAATGGAGAGGAAGCCAACATAAAACCATGTCATAGAGACCACCACTGTAGGCCCGGGGAGTAAAGTCCGCCTTGGTCTCACAAGATGAGACCCACCGTAAATTTGGAGAATGATAGTTACTCTTCTCTTATAGTTTCTGAAGATGTGCTTTCAGAAAAAAAAAAAAAAAAGAGAGAGAGAGAGAGAGAGAGATATAATAGCCAAAGTATCCTGGCCTGTTTTCTGCTGCTGCAACTACAGACAGAGTAATTCATACAGAATTGAAGTTTATTCACTCACAGTTCTGGAGCCCAAGGGTTCAGGGGCCACAGCTGGTTAGGACCTTCTTGCTGGTGGGGAGACTGCAGAGTCCTGAGACAATGTGTGACATTATCTGCAGGCAGAGTAAGTGCATGGAATATGTAGGGTTGTGTTTCCGACAGAAGTGTTCTGGGGACACCCCTAAACTAAATCCACTTGGTTTTATCTAATCTAAGAAGAGTGGTTCAAACAAATCATGATTGAGAAAAACTGCAAGGAAAATAGTAGAAATTCAAAGTCTATGTTATTGTCAGAGGTACTAACAAAAATCCATCAGAAATACACTTAATTTTGTTCAAATCACTGTTTAAGTTTTATTCATGAACAGGCTAATGTCAGAAAACCAGCTTGGAAAATACGCAAGGAAGCCACTGATAGCCACCATTTAAAGAAAAAGAATTACTTTACGTGTTAGGAGCCTTTAGGATGGTTCAAAAGGCGGAGAAATTTAACATGGCAAAAGGGGAAGCGATGTTTAAGACCTGAGGTGGTGACCCTACAGCAAATGCTAGGCTCATCATGCAGGACCTGTGCATAGTGGGTCGGGGCTCTGGAGCACGGGCAGCACAGAGCAGAATGTTTCTCTCTGGAATAGTAACAGTAGGCTGGAGGTAAGTTCTAGACTTGAAGTTTTGTGAAATCTCAGAGCTTCATAGAGATAACAGAAAGGTTCATGATAGAGGGTGGAGATGGAGAACACGGAAATCGAGTACAAAATGTGAAGGTGAAAGAGGTGAGAAGGAAGGGACTGGACGCTGATTTGTTGTATTTTCTGTCAGTTTCTCACGTGATCCTTTCCATGGTGACAGGAACTGCTTGGCATCCTCGTTTTATAGGTGCTGAAATCTGAGTCTGAAAAATGTAAGCAATCAGAGTAGGAGCCTGACCACAGTGTATGTTTTAGTTGGTTTTCTCTTGCTAATGACATGAAATCACCGACTGGGTAAATTCAAAAGAAAAGTGTTTTATTGTAGTCATGGTTCTGGTCCGAGGTCAAGGAGTCCCCTCTGGAAATGGCTTTCTTGCTGGCAGCATACACAAGTGGCACAGGTAGCATGTGAGGGAACATGGAACACCCAGGAGACCTAAACAAACTGACTTTTGTAACAGACACACTAGCGAGATAACACACTAATCCTGTGAGTGGATTAATCCACTTATGATGGCAGAGCCCTGATCGCTTCTTAAAGGCCACATTGACCCCACCTCTTAATATCTCTTAATAGGGATCGTATTTCACTGTGGGTTCCTGCAGTCACAAATCATACTCTAAATCAAAGCAGTGTATGAGTGGGTTTGGATCTAGATGCTGTCCGATTTCAGCACTAATCGCCGTTTGGAGCACAACACCCATTGTCCTAAAATCATTTTGGCAGGAGGAGTTACTTTTACTGCCTTTTCGTGCTATCAGATGTTTGGTGAGACTAAGAAACATATAATTTGTTAGAGATTTACCTTGTTGAGTGACTGTTTGGAGCTAAGAATAGTTTGTAGTTGACACTGAGGCCACAGGACCACATTTTATTTGTGTGGAGCTTGTCCCACGTCCAGAATATGTGCCCCAGCTGCTGCCACTGTGTCCTGGGCTGATCGTCCACACCTGTGGTTCTCTTGTGCCTGGCCAGTCATCTATTACATACTGCTCCCTGCCAAATGAGCACTTTTCAAGGCCCCAAAAGGAAAGGAAGTCCTAAATAAATCACCGCTAACTATGTCATATTTTTTTAAAAGCACCTTCCATCCTAAAATTTAGCTGACTGATTTCATTCCCTGGTGAAGAAAAACCTGGGTGTTGTCCAGCTTCTACTCAAATCTTCTAGAAATAGCACTTTAGGCTATAATTTCTTTTTAACCAAAATTAGAATTTAGTTTAATAATCAGAAATTTCAAAATAAATCTGAATTTGACTTTCTTCTCCTTGGAGAAAGTGTGTTTTAGAGGAAGGTAGAAATTATTTTAAGTTCCTGATCCATTTTTGACCAGTTTTGTGGCTTTTGCTGAGCTAATCTGTCAACTTGACATGGGTATAAAATGGAAATCATCATCTTCCCCTGAAAGGCCTTCTTTCTACAGATAACAGAAACAATGTGTAAAGTATTTAGCAAATCTGTTATCATCAACAGGTAAACGAACGTTAGTTACCCTTCTACTGCCTCCAATCCCTGCTTGCTTATCCTGGAGGAGAGTCTAAGAAGTAGGTAAGAAGCACACAATGGAATGTGTTGTTAAACAATAACAATCTACAGCTCTAGATTTTTACTGTGCTAGAGTTTGGGCACAACACAGTAGCGTGTAACTCCTAGATTCAGAATAATGTAGTGAAGAGAAATCCCACTCAGACACGCAGGTCCTGTTTGCGTCTGGGAGAGAACTGTGTGTCTTATTAAATACCAACTACTGTGCTATTCTCTCTAGAAAATGATTGGTTGAATTAGGTGGCCAGGGAGTAAGAATTGAATAGAGCCAGGAAAACAGCTGTGTCTGGATGGCGGCAGCACGTTTCCAGCTCTTGTTGATTCATTTCTCTGGCAGTTTGTACTTAAGAGAACCATCCATAATGCATGGCTGTGGACTAGATAGAAGGCAAATCACTCAAACTGTGAGCATTACAAGCGTTGCACACTGCCTTTTCCAATTCTGGGAAACTGCATGATGAGCTACCTATAATTTTTGTAGCAAGAATATGAAAGCAAAAGAAATGTAGCTGCTCAAATCAACATGAAAAAGCAAGGATGCTTGATGTGCACTCTGGGGACATCTTCGCCATTCTCCCAATATGAATTAATTATCATGTATTAGGTCTGCAGACATTTGATGAACATCTACTATATGCCAGACATAGGACTAAGCAACTAACGAACGCTGGGTATAGAGAGCAGCTAGATTCCTACTGTCGTGGAACTTGGAGCCTAGTGAATTCAGTAAACATGGCATTAAAGAAAGAAACATGTATTTTCAATTTAACCAACATGCTGTGAGGAGAGGAAACAGTAGGAGCTCACTTTGAGGTGCCAGCACAGGTTTGGCTAACATTTAAGCTAAAACTACAAGAGAAATAAGAGACTGCCATATAAAAAGCCAAGATCAGGGCACCCTGGTCAGCAACATATGCAAAGTTTTGAGAAGGAGGAAGGCTTGGCTTACTCTGGGAGCTCAAAGGAAACTCATGTGGCTACAGCAAGGTGAACAAGGGCAAGTGGGTGAAGGGGAGCTTGGGAAGAAAACGGGCTGGTAGGCCATGTACAGATGGCGGCTTTTATTCTGCAATGAATGTAAAACCATTTAGTGGTCTTACCCACGGGAAACACATACTCAGATTTGCAATTTAGAAAGGTCCCTCTGGTTTCTTGGTGGAGAGAAGACTGTGTAGGGAGGGACAAAGATAATCCATGGCTAACAAGAAGCATTTCAGTATTCTAGGCAGAGTCCCGGTTGTGTTGTGGAGGCCAGAAACTCATGAGAGCAGTGATCATGTGGACACAAAGGAGAACAGTGAGGGACACACAGCGGAGGTAGAGAGGACGCGAGGAGGCTAGGAGGGGTAATTCAGCCACTGTCAGGTTTAAAGTGACACACGTGTGCAGGTGCCATTTACTGGGATGGGGACGCTTGGAGAAGCAGAGGACACCCCAGACTTTCCCTGTGCTCCTCAAGAACCTTGCACTATATCTGTATCTGTGTTATAGAACGAACCACACTATGCTCTGGTTTGTCTGTCTGTCTGTCTGTCTGTCTGTCTGTCTGCCTGCTTTCCTGCTTTCCCTAACAGCGTTTAAGCCCCTTTGGGAAAGAATTAACCCTGTGAGTTGAAGAGCACAGGGTTAGATCTCTAAGTCACTTACCAGCTGTGTAACAGTGAGCAGTTACTCCTCACAGAGCTTAGATTTCCACTTTACAGAAAGCACCTGTTTCCAGGATCACTGCAGTAAGTGAGATAACATGCCATGATCTTAGTATGTTATCAATGAACATTAGCTGTTGGTATCTTTAGAATCTTCTGTAGTCCTCTTTCATAATACTCAGTATTTATGGATTAAAGATATGAATGGTTTGGAACCCATGTAGGTTTTCCCTGAACAAACGATTCTGATATTAAATTTACTATTAACTGACTACTATTGGTTTTGACCTCACTGGTTTACGTTCAGTCTCATTTCCTTATTTTTCAGATACAGCAGAGGTGTGTAAAGGAAGGACAGCAGTGTGTTAGGCTTTATGGTTTCTTAAGGGGCTCCTAAATTTAAACTTGTAATAATACTCTTAGTCCTTTATAAAATACACCTGTTTGAATAACTGTTCAAGTATGCATCACAATTCATCAGATGCTTAGTTTCTTTCTCACTTGGGTAACACCAAACTGATGGCTAGTAACACAGTTCTTAGGGTGCAGGTGAGGGGCCTGAGGTTAAATTGCGTGTCCATGGTTCATCTTGAATTCAGAACTTATACACAGCTGGTAATCTTTTTTCCACTACACCACATGGCTTCCCAGACATGGAGGTACTCTTTGGGGTCAAATTCATATTTAAAGACAGATGGAAGCTAATCACTTAAAAATTTGGATCACTGTGGGCTTGATAGAATATTTTTTATTCTAGAAAAAATTATTTCCCATATTTATTTATTTAGATCTTCCTATCTCTGTTATGCTTTGTCATGTAAATATAAGTGAACCCACATGTTATTTTAAATTTTTTACTAGCCACATCAAAAGTGGAAGAGCTGGGTATGGTGGTACATGCCTTTAATCCCAGCACTTGGGAGGCTGAGACAGGAGGATTGTTGTGAGTTCGAGACCATCCTGGGCTAAATAGTGAGTTCCAGGTCAGCCTCAACTACATAGTGAAATGTTGTCTCAAAACAGAAAAAAAAAAAAAAAGAAGAAAAAAAAGAAAAAGAAAGAAAAAAAAGTTGAAGAAAATGGCTATATTAATTTAAGAATATTTTTATTTAATCCCACATATCCAAGATATTAGAATTTCAATATGTAACCAATTTAAGACACTACTGAGATGTTTTATAATCTTTTCCATTCTAGGTCTTCAAAATCCCAGGTGTAATTTTCATGTATAGCTCATTTCAATTTGTCCTGGTCACATGTGACTATTGATTACTATATTGAATAACAATATAGTTTTATATATATTGTAATATATGAATCACTTATTGTTATATTTTCCTGAGGATTATACATCAATATCATAGTGTTACAAAATAGTTAAGATGAAAGGTACATCCATTAACATGGCTGTATTTCTTAAAAAGTCCACGCCGTTTGTCTAATGTGATATTTTACTTGAGATGGAAAGTGTTAGATGAAAAAGATCTTCGTTAAGGCAATCTTGAAAACATTAGGAACAAAATACTGTGCATAGTAATTCTGACATTGGATACATCTGAAGGAATTTCCAAGAAACTGGCTTCAATAGCTGGCTTTGGAAAAGTGATAGTTACAAAAGGTTTTTATTTTATATGCTTTTCCATTGGTAAAACTTTTTGCCAGAATTCTCAGCAGAAATAGTTATAGAATAATAAACATTTAAAAAATAAAGTAATTGTGATAACAAAAAATTGCACATTTAACAAAAGTAATTATCAAACAGAAAGGCAAACGCCCTCAGGAGGATGTTTCCACGGCCATTTCACTTTTCACTTTTCTCGGTAAGGCCCTTTCTTCAGTCAGAAGGTTAGAAATCATAGCGGTGTGTTATCCAAGGTGATAATCAATGCACAAACCCAAGAAGGGTTCAGCCATATCACTGGAGCATAGGTGGCAGACATAGTCTATCGGAAAGTTTCTGTGATTTGATGGGATTTGTAGCCGTACATCACCCATGGGCTCAGTCTGTCCAGCAGCCAGAAAAAAATCAATACAGACTCCTTCCTTGTATTCAGAATCACCGAGCATGTTTGATGTGTTACCAGTCACCTGGCCTGAACCAGACTGTGGTAGATTGTAATCAAGTCAATGCACTGGTTCTAGATCGATCAAATCCTTTCCTTTTTGGAAGCAATATAGTTTAGTGTACTATTTATTTCCCAAAGTGAATTCACTGGACACCAATTCCGAGAGGCACTCTTTTAAAAAAAATTAATGAATATTTTCCGCTTACTCTGTTACCATCTTAGACAACAGCAAGCAACACCATCAGATTAATGACTCAGGGAAGTTCCACAGAGAAGTCTTCTTAATGCTGTTTAGTCCCTTATTCACCAAGGTTATGTGATCACACAACTTTTAGTTTGGGGAGGATATAAAAATCATAACTGGCACACATAAGAACTTTTTGGAAAACTCTGTTACAAATATACCTGATTGCTGCTTACCATTTATGTGATCTTGGCCAACTGATTTAACTTTCTTTAGGCTTTTCCATATGATGGGAATAATAATAGTTGACTCAGAAATGAAGACCAAAATAGACTAATTAGAGAATATATAAAGAATTTCAGTGATTACAGAAATGAGCCATGTGGGAGGAATTCACCTGCCATTAATTCTGTTATCTTATTCATTTTTGTATCCTCTGTTCTTTTTTGTGACTAGGCAAACTCTCTCAGAAATGATGAACCTATAGAAAGGAATAATACTAGTAGTCATAACAGTTATCCTAAAACTGGAAGGCGTTTGCCTTTATATATATTGTCAATAAGGTTAAAACATTAGCAGGTGTGGATAAAACAAAAATGAAAATGCGTGAAAAACATAGACTCGCTTTTGTACATGTTGCTCTATATGGGTTCTGGGGACAAATAAATACTTAGCCCATCGATAAAAATTCTCCAGTGTAGTACTTTTTCTAACTTACATGGTTTTAACTGAAGAAAACTTACAGTTAGAAGTTCTTGAACAAAACATAAAACTATGAGCTCTATGGGCCCATGGGTTGAGATCCACTCACTTGAATTAAAGCATTTTATAGTAAAATATGTATCATCTAAGTGTTGTGAATTGCCTACAGTCCCAACAATGTTTCCAGTCTAGATTACCAAACATTTTCTTCTTGTTTGACACACATCCCTTTTTTTCTAAGGAAAGTAATATTTGAGTACTGTAAAACCTTAGTTTGTAAGCATAATCCATTCCAGAAACACGCTTGTAATAAAAAGCTTATAAATCAAAGTGAATTTCCCCATAAGAAATAATGGAAACACACATGGTTCCCCATAACCCAAAAAATTTCATATAAAAATGATTACAATACCATAATGAAGTATAAGATAAAGAAAATGCAAAATATGAAGAAAAATAAATAAATTGGCCTGCATTTACCTTTGAAAACCTTCATGGCTGGTGTGAGGGAGACGAGAAGAGGCCTTTTGTGTGGGATAATTTTCACTACTACTAATGGAATCACTGCTATCTCTTGGCTCAATGGAGTCTTTTTCTTTTTGTGCAGCTTTAACAAGGAACCTGTCCAAAGATAACATGTGACACTGCGTTGTGTTGAACAGATTCCTTGCTGAGACTACTACAGCCTTATTTCATAGTGCTTTTCTACAAAATTTTGCAATTTCTCACATTTGACACATCTTCCTAATCTCATTTTTTTTGTTGTTGTTTTTTAAGACAGGGTCTCACTATGTAGTTGAGACTGACCTGGAACTCACTATGTAGCCCAGGCTGGTCTTGAACTCACAGTGATCCTCCTGCCTCAGCCTCCTGAGCGCTGGGATTATAGGTGTGTGCCACCACGCCTGGCTCTAATCTCATTTGAAGTGAGGGATTCCTTCACCTTTTTCTCCTCCTCCTCTGCAGACAAGGTCTCCTCCATAACCTCTTGTTGCTAGGGGATGACCACTCACCATGTGACAGTGAGAGAGAGACAGTGGCTCAGTTGTGATCACGTGACATTCTGCATCACATGCTACTTGCATCACAAGACTTCGCTCCTTTATCAAGTGAAAATGTATTAGAAATGTTTGCTTCTCTTACTGAACATTCAGAGAACGTGATGTCACTGGCAATCTAGTTTTAGGTATTTGGATTTACATGTAAGTTTAATAACCACATATAGTGTATTAATTTAAAAAAATAAGATCTGATATCAGGTGGATTCTCTGTATCTTAGGATCTAAATAAGATTTTTTCCAGCTCCATTTTGCATCCAGTGGAAGATCTAGTGTTGTCAGCAAATGTTTTCTGAATTCCCCGCAGCCTTGCCCTTCCATGGCCACTGACAGCATCAGGTTTTGCTTCACCCGATACCCTTTAGTGATACATTTTCCTGTCACCCCAAGCACGCTGTCCCCAAGATTCATGATATCTACCCAGATATGGAAGTCATTCCCTTCCCGTGATGATCAAAGGACAAACAACAAAGAAAAAAACTAACAAAGCACTATCAGAAATTTGTGGGTATAGAAGAAAACTTAGGGGAAAAAGGTGGAATTATGGTACTGAAACATAAAAAGTATAAACATTTTTTTAAATTAGTGCTGCTTTCTTAATGTTGCTTGACCATTTCTGCAAAATCAGGCTTCAGGATCCTTCCATGTGGCTGAACTCTGATCTGTCATGTTTTACTTTCTAATTTTCTATTACTTTTCTCTAAGAAACATAGGCCAAAAGTACCCAGTGCCCTTAAAATAGCCTGCTCAATATTAGGTGGCATCCTTATGTTCAGTAAATCTCCACTGCCATTTCCCCTAAGGCACTGACTTAAAAGTGCCCATATGTGAATCTTGTCCAAGTGGAAACCAAACCCTGTGATTTTAGCATCTGCCATGGATTTTTGTTTTCTCCCTAGATTCCTGTCTGAACCCACTGCCATAGACAGAGCTCAGTATGGAAGCTTTGTTTATACCAGGGGACAATCTGTGTTATGCAGGTGACTGCTTATTAATTTAGCTTTGTTCCTTTTCCCTTCACATTGAATTTTATGTGAGCCACATTGTCTACACACAATAATTCCAATTCCAAAATAATTCCAATCTACTTTTTTCAACTTAGTAAAAGTTAATCCAGTTATTTTTAGAGAATATCCACGTGACTAGAAACTACACACACACACACACACACACACACACACGCACGCACACACACACAGAATAATCAATAGATCTGAGATAAATATCATTTTAACAATTAAAATTCTTATTTGTTGCATTATTTTTATATTCTTAGTTTGTGCAAGTTTATCTGGTTTGATAATGGAATGGGTTTTTTCTTAAACAGGCAAATAATTAACATTCTTTTTATAAATGACAATTTATGATAAATACATGAATAAATACTCATTAAGTTTTGTTTGTTAGAGATTTATCTCTGTATCTGTGTCTGTGCATGTCCTTGAATGCAATGTAAAATATATTTCTTTTTTAAAGTCTACTTGAGATATGGTCGTCATACAAAGAGTTATACATATTTAATGTACTCAACTTTGTGAGTTTGGGAAATGCAAACCAAAACCATGATGAAATATCACATACCTGTTCACGTGTCTATTATCCAAAAGACTAGAGGTAGGTTGATGAGGATGAAGAGAGAAAGGAACCCTTGTCACTTGTTACTAGCAATCAAAATTAGTGCATCCGCTTTGGAAAACAACATGGAAATTCCTCAAAAAATTAACAATAGAGCGACATTATGAGCCAGATGATCCCCTTGATATCTATCCAAAAGAACTAATATCAGGATTTTACAGAGATAGCTGCAGTCTTGTGCTGGTCATTATTGACAGTAGCCAAGACACAGAAGGAAACTAAAAGCACATTGATGGGTAAATGGATTAGGAAAATGTGTGTTGTAAGGAAAACACAAGGGAGTGTTATTCTGCCTTTAAAAAAAAAGAAGTGTGCCATTTGCAACAGTATGATTGGACCTGGAGGATACTGTGATGAGTAAAATAATCCAGACACAGAAGAACAAATACTACCTAATACCACGTACATGAGGAATCTAATTAAATACATAGAAGAGAGTACAATAGTGGTCACCAGGGGCTGAGGAAGAAGGAAACAGTACGTTTTAGCCAAAGGGTACAACAGCTTAATTCTGTGAGATCAGTAAGCCCTGGAGATCTACTCTGTAGTGCAGCATTATAGTTACTATCACGCAGTTAATACTTTACTGTGCACATAGCATATATTTCACACTGAAAGTCACAGTAACAATTCTTATTCAGGAAGCATTCCAAGTGGAAGGTGGGGATCTCTTGCAAAGCAAACTCCATTTCTTCACTGGAAGTGTGAAGACCAGCTTCTGTGACCAGGTGGCCCCCTTTCACCAGGAGAGGGGCTCAGCAGTGGTGCTGAGGGGCACGAGAAAGAGGATGAGTTAATTCAGCAGGACTGACTGCACATGCAGGAAAATCCAGAGAGGATGCTGAGTCCTGAACAGTGCACAGCAGCACACAGATACCCGAGCCTGCACTCTCACCCTAGTGCATGCAGGGTGGTACATCCTGCGGAGCAGTCAGTTATGGGTGTGAGTGTGTGTGTGTGTGTGTGTGTGTGTGCAAAGAACACCCCGCACCGGTAGGAACCAGGGTACCATCTGGGTGCCCCTTCATTGTAGAACTTGTTATGGCAAAAATCGACTAAGAGCAGCAACAGAGAGGTCAGTAAAGGACACGGAAGAGTAGGCAAAACCACACATATATTTACACACGGCTGCCTCTGCTGTAGGTGTATAAACTCATCCATATCTTTTCTTTCCTGTCTTTTAATTATGTTATTCTTCCCACTTCCTTAAAACTTTCCCAGGTATTTGTGAACTGGACAGCTAAAATGTTTATAATTTAAAGCTTAGTGAGAGCATCGCCGCATCTGAAACACTTCCCTTTGACGTCAAAACCTTGCTAAAACTATCAAAGATGTCGTCACAGGCTCTGTATGTCCCAGGACAAAAGGGCCTTTGCTGTGGAGATATTTTTGTTTAACTGCAACGTATGCAACTATGTTTTAGAACTAAAAATGAAGTACCATTGTCTCTGGTCCCCTCCAGTTTAGTGGGACAGAGACAATTACGATACAGTTGCTGTTGGAAGGAATCATTTAAGAACGATCTTCACTTTCCCCTTCTTGAATAGGTGCAGTAAACATATTCAGGGGCTCTGGCATCTAACGTTTTTGGCTTTAATCTAAGTGCTTTCATTTATTCTCTGTGTGATCTTTAGCTCACGTTTAGCTTCCCTAAGAGTCCATGTCTTCACTTATGAAATGGAGATAGCAGTAGAAACAATTAGATTAGCTCACTCCTGCTGCCTAACAAATTCCTCAGATTTTAGTGCTGGGGGAGAACAAACAAACGTCGAAAAAAGAAACAGTTATTTCGTGGGTTTCTGAAAAATGCAAGAGCAGCTTAACTGTATGGCCACCGGTTCAGGTTATCCCACAAAGTTTCACCCAGAATATTGTGGTCTGGGCCTTTGATCTCGAAGGCTTCCCTAGAACTAGGTGCTCTGCTAACTCAAGTGGTAATAGCTGGCGTTGGCTGTTCGCAGGAGGCTTCAGCTCTTCACCAGGTAGAACTTTCCACAGGGCTGCTTGAGTATCCATGCAACACAGCAACAGACCACATAATCCAAGAGAAAGTTACATAGACTCTGAGACGTACTTATAATTCAGCCTTAGAGATCACACATCATCATTTGACAGTGTTCTATGGATGGTACAGATCAGCCTTATTCTGTGGGTGAGAACTCCACAGAGGTGTAAACCCCAGGAGGGGAGGACTGCTGGAGCCCATGTTGCTGGCTGGCTATTGGGTTGTGAAGATAATAACGTGATAAAATGCACACAAGCACTTAGCCTGGCAGGTGTTGAACACACTCAAAGTAATAATTAAGTGTTAATTGTCACTGTTGATCATTGGAAGTAATCTAAAAGTTAAAGTATGGGGGGAAACTTTTGCTACATCTCCAACCGAAGAATAATAGCTAGAGTACATAAAGAACGCGAAATAATTATAGTCACCAAAATAAAAGGCCCAGTTGAAATACGAGCAACTGAAGAGAATAGACTTTTCTCTAAAGCAATGCAAGTGGCTAATAAATACATGAAAAAATGTCCAGCATTGCTGGGTACTAGAGAAACGCAGGTTAAAGCAACACTGTCATTCCGTCTTATTCCAGAGAAAATTGCCCTCATCAAGAAAGCAAATAATAACAAGTGTTGAGCAGGCTGCAGGGGAAAATGGAGGCCTCTACGTTTTTCTGTGAGAGCGTCAACTAGTACAGTCACTGTGGAAATGGGTGTACAGGTTCCTCAGAAAACCAAAGAGAGAAATTACATTTGGTCCGGCAATTACTGTTCTAGATATCTTTCCAAAAGAGTTAAAGGCATCACATTACAGTGACACACATATACCCATGATACCTATGTTCATAGCAGCACAATTCATGTGAGCTAAATCTTGAAGTAGCCTATAGGTACATGGACAGATGAATGAATGGTGTTTATACACATAGGAGTACTACTCTGCTCTAAAGAAGGATAGACTTAAGTCATTTGTAGAAAAATGGATACTTCTTGAAACCATAATAAATAAAGCAGACACACAAGCTTAAATATTACATAGTTTCTCTTATATAAGAAACCCAAATTATAAATAAATTAAAGAGCAAAATAAAAGAAAGTAGGCAAGAGGGAGATAGATTTTTTTGTAAAAGGGGTTGAGATCAAGAGGCGGAAGAAGGAGCTGGGGAAGGGAAAAGGATGTAAAAAAGATTAAGCTATGTTTTGTACGCATGGCAACTACTCACAAGGAATATGATCATGTATCACAAACATGTACTAAAATTTTTTCAAAACTGAATTAAAAATGTTAGTGCATAATTTCTAAAATTTTGAGAACTTCAGGAAAGCAAATTTCAGTTGAACAGAAGCATCCATTTTTACATGTTTTCATTGTTTTTGCCTAAAATGGTACATATAACATAGAACGCGCAAAGACATTTATCAAAATCAAATATGGTCCTCGTGACTACAATCTTTTTATACAGCTATTTGAAACTTTTACTGACTAAACCATTTCGTTATTCGATAGTAAAATCTCATAACTAGATATTATGTTTCTTCTGAGGAAGAGTGGTTAAGAGGAAAATTTCTTCAATGTTGTATCACCTCTAGATTTCTCATGTTGTTCTGAATATAGTTACTGTTTCATTTTTAAAAAACAGCTTTTTTTTAATATGTGGCAAAATTAAGCTCAGTTTATTTTAAGAGAAAAAGAATGTGTTGGCACTTTTAGGTAAGTCAGAGGCAGACAAGTGTGTAATGTGGCCAGATCCAAAAGTTCACACACCTTCGGATCCCTCCCCAGCTTGTCTCTTCCTGTTTCTCTTTACTTCATTCTGCAGGCAAAGTTTCTGTGTAAGAAGCAGCGACATGGTCACCAGCACCCCCGGATTCCCACGCTCATAGGACAGCGGCGGACTGGGAATAAGGACGTTCCCTCCCAGCACCCAGCTACCAGCCCCAAGTCACCTGCCAGCCCCTGAGCCAATCACACTGGTAAGGGAGATGAATGTTCTGAGGGGCCTGCTTGGTATGTTCACCCTGGGGTGACAGTGATGATGTGGTGGTGGATATTGTCGGTGCGGCAAGTGCCGTGATTTTTATTCCCACTGGCTTACCAAAGGGACTAGTAGAAACCCAATGGGAAACTCTAGCCTATTCTGAGCAATGAGGAGGTGTGGTAGAAGCAATCTATAAGATAAATTAAAAAGTTTGCTATAATTATGTTTCCCAAATATATATCATACACACACACACACACACACACACAAATGCAAAGATGAACAGCAAACTCTTCTCTCAGAAAAGTCACAAATCAATATTTTGCTTCTTTGTCTCAAGGATGGCGGACTTTTGACTTCCTCTTTATGCTTCGTGAGCAGTGAGGGAGGAAATATGAAATGAGAGCCGACTTCAGCTTTTGTGCCGCCCCCCTTCCTCAACTATAACGAAAAATTCCTTTCATAAGGTTTAAGGTACTTCTATGAAGAAAAATGACAGCAATACAATAGCTCTTGGGTGGCTAAATCACAACTCATGGACTGTTTGCAGATCCCAAGAGAACTATTCAGTATCACAATATTTCAAATGCAAAGCTTTCTCGGAGGAGAAAGCTACATGTTTTTATTTATAACATCTGTACTTTAACACAGAATTCTCACAGCAGACTTTCTTAATATCCCGTTTGTGGTCAGCTCTGCGACAGTCGCCTGGGGAGCTTGTTAAGAATGCAGATGCTGGGTCCCTCCCCAGAGACCTTCGTTATAGCAAACTGTAAACTCCAGAGATTAGCAACTTTAACAAGGACCTAGATGAGTCTTCCACCGACTAACTGTGCTGGTCACCTTTTTTTGTTGTGGTAAAATACCTGAGAAATCGGTTGGGGGGAGCAAGGATCATTTTGGGTCACGGTTTCAGAGATCTCTATCCACGTACATCTGGCTCCACTGATTTTGGGTCTTTGAAGAAGCAGAAACATCATGAGAGAAGGGAGTGGGAGAGAAAAGCTGGTGACAGATCTAACTTCGTCATTTGTATTCATTCTCTGGAACAAAAAGTGATCTATTCAACAGTGAAATACAAAGTGGAAGAAAATAGAGTTGTTTTGTTTTGTTTTAAGTAGGTAAAATCCTAGAACTGCTCATTTTGAAATAATGTATAAACCACTGCAGTGGAATCAAACTGAAGAAAATGAAATCCAGTTTGTCAAAACAATAAGGAATCAAAGTATTTGGAATTTCACTATTCATTTGATTTAAAAATATGACTAGAGATACAGCTCCGTGGTACAGCAGTCATGCCCAGTACGGACGAGAGGGAGAGAGAAAGGGAGGAGGAAAGGGAAGGGAAGGGGAGAAGAGAGAGGGAGAGTGAGAGAGAGAGGAGGCCTGGACATCCCCCTAGTTCCCATTCCCTTTAACAAAGCCCCATGTCCTAAATTCCATGACCTCTAAATACTGCTGCCAAATATACTGTGCCCACAGAAGAATCTGCGGGTGAAGTTAGAGTCCCCATGATCCAGTTACCTTCCAAAAGCGCCACATCTGGGTAACCCTGTACTGGGGACCAAGCCTTCAATATGCAAGCCTTTGGGGGACATCCCAACTCCAAATCAGCACCATTGTTTCACAAACAATATTTCAGAGGCTTCAGTTATTCTATGAGACCTCAGAAGGTTAGCCAGTCTCACCCTGACTTGTATTCATTCATGATGCAGAATTAATAACTTATATTTAAAAAATGAAAACAAACAACTCACCAACATACCATTAGAAATGATTTGTGGCTTGCTGCGTTACTAGGGAGCTGCTCCCCACACACCAGTATTCTATTCTGACCCAAATCAATGTGACTGTTCACTTAATTAAAAATACTCTTGTTCTCCCTTGTCACAATAGTAAGAGGATGCAATAAAGTTAATAAAAACAAAACAAAACAAAACAAAAAACTCCCTTGGCTGGACACACAGAAACTCCACACTCAGAGTCCTCCAAGGCATCCAGGAAGTCCCCAGAGCATATTTCTGATGTGTCTTTGTGTGGTCCCTGTGCGGCCTCATCTTCTGCAGGTTTGCAGTACTATTGCTCTATCACTGGTATGTGATGGCTTTGTTACTTCATTCCTCAGGGAGGCAGCTCTCCAAAAGCTCTGCTTTTCTCCTTGTAACTTCCCAAACCCAGGAGCTCAGTTTGGTTCAGGTTTTATGCTTGAGTTGCAACAGGCTACCTTGCCAGTGAGGAGTTGCTTGTTTAGCCAGAAATGTGCTGTCCTGTACATTCAGTGTACCACCCCCTCCCCTTTAACAGATCCACCTTCTACCTTCAGTGTCTTCTTGCCAGAATTGGAGTGACTTTCTCATTTGGACACACCTTCTGTGTCCACAAGAACCACTACGTCTTGCACGGTAGAGTGGAGGCGGTTAGACAGGGGTCTGCTGAAACTCAAATTGATTATTTTTTCTTACAAAGGTTTCTCAATCTCACATGAAGCTTGTTGACCTTAACATTTTCCCTCGTAGCCTGAAGTTGTTTTTTTCTCAGAGAGTTCTGGTAGAAGGCTTTCCTCAGGCTAACCATGTCATCATAAATAAGGGGGTTTCTATCTTCATGCCTCACTACCTATAACTTACTGATTTATCCTCACAGTGGGTCTTTCCACGGTCCTGGGATGGCTGCAACAGTCCAGGCATCAACCATAGACCCAACCACTAAGAGAAGATGCATACCTCTTTCCGGATGTCTCTTAATACTGAAGAAATGTCTCCCAAACCTTCCTGGGCAGATTGTCCCCTCTGCTGCACCATCACTTAGCACTAAACCATTTCACGGCAAAGCGAGTAGAGTATTCTTTTTCCTTTGCTTGGAATAGCCTATGTTCACTCTGTCCTCTCTCAGGGCTAAACACATGAAGAAGTTGGAGAGTTATTGGTAAAAGAAGAGAAGAAAGAGGTTTAGGGCAGGCAAATAAGAATTGCTAAAGACTTTCTTCTGATCCTTCATGATGATTGGGTCTAAATCCCTAGCATGTTTACAATCCCTAGAGTCCCACTCTGGGATTCTAGAAAAGCCAGAGCAAATCTCAAATTATGACTTGTAATAATGAGAAGTCATTTAATTTTTCAATATTTACTTAAGGTCTATATTGTTTGTTTTCTCATTTTGAAAAACCCCTCGCCTTTTTTTTTTTTTTTTGAAAAGTAAAATAAAAACAAGAATTTTCAACAGCTTTTCAGGTAGAATACCGTAATGCCAAGGGTTAATAGTGAAACAACTGAGATGTAAATAAACACTGGTGTTTGGTATCTTCTAAAGTTTGTGAGTCATTTAGGCCTGCCAGTCAGAACTCCTTTACCTTTCACAAACAACCCAAGGGTTCAATGGTGTGAATGATAGGAGCCACAGACCACAGCCTCACTTCCAACGAAAAAAAGGGAGGGCAGAGAAAAGAACAACTGCACACAGCCGTTAAAGTTGATTAGAGCAAAGCGTCAGGAACAGAAATATGAAAATTTCCTGGATGTGTACTCGAAAACCCACTTTACCAAAGCTTCCATGTGCTTCTTTATTTGATTTTATTTCTAGGACCTGTGTTCACAGCAGCAGATGTGGGAGCAAAAATGAAATCAGAAGGACTCTGGTATTCTGGAGTAAATTGCTCTCCACTGCATTAGCGAGAGAGAACAGATTGTAGCCAGGATAAGAGCAGTGTAAATAATTTTAAGTGTGCAATAGCACACAGCATCGATTTGAATGACCTGGTAACTTGGCACCATCCCAGGCAATTATTCCCTAAGCAGGATTTATATCCTGCATTGTCAAAAAGCAGCCTAAACCTTGGATACAGACATAGGTGAGGTATGTTTAGAAGCTGCTCTCCTCAATTGGAAAAGACAATTGGATTACTCTGTTATAAAAAAGCAGAAAGGTCATTTCCTTTAAATTTAATAACACTCAGTGGTATTAGGAAATAATTTGCCTTTGTCCACTCATTTAAATCGTTTGGTAGATTTATTTGAAATTATCTGAGAACCATGATACACATTTATCATTGCAAATATATGAATGAAACAAAAAATCCTTCCCTTATTTTTGAAGGTGTCCTTCATACATGTCTAAAATTATTCCTGGGATTCAGGGGAAACTGCAGAAGAAATTGAAATGTTTTAGCTTTTCCCTTTCCACTTCTTTCTGTGGAAGTAGTAAGGCTCAGACTCACGTAAAGAACCACATGTTAATGTCATAGCCTTCGATTGTCTGGATAAATGCCAAGAAGCACATCAGACTTAGTAATGAACCCGCCATTGACAATTCGTTCAGCCTTTTGATGTCACACTTTAGGGCTCCCCCTCTTCCTGACATAATATTTCAGAAATACAGCTGTAATGCTGAGCACAATGCTTGCACGTTCTAATCTCAGGTGCTCACGTGTGTTGGTGGATTTTTCTTTTCAATTTTCAGCCACATGTCTCATAAACCTGAGGTTTAAACCTGGCTTTCGTGTGGGCAACAAATATGTCAGTCAAGGGTTAACCTGACCCTTTTGTTTGCTGTCCATTTCTCTCACTTACAACTTGTCAAAGCAAAACCAGATATCTGGAACGTCCTATTCACATATCGTAAGCGGTAGAGTGAGAAAGTTATGCAAAAATTGTACTTATTTTGACATCATAAAACTGTCTCATTGCCTTACCAATTTCCTGTTTGCAGGATCCTAAGTACTACGCCCCACCAAGTAACTGTTTAACTTGTGTCAGAGACCTGAGAAGGTGGGGAAAGCCCAGGGAGAGAAATGCAGAGGGGCCACATAGACTAGAACCCTAGAGAGGACCTTGAATGCTGAGTGACAAGGAAAATGGAAGCTCCATCAGAGGTGCAATGTGAGACGTTCCTCCAAATCTCCAGACCCTCTGAGCATGGATTGTGTAGGAGTTGTGTTTCAGGTTAGAAAACAGCTTCATATTCTCTGTATCTTACGTGAGTACTTTACTAAGAAAGGATGTGTAAAAATGAATTGTACCACCCCTTTTGTCCTTTAGTAAGGAGGAATTACTCTAAATTGACTCCATTTCTTTTTTTAAATCTTTATAAAGTTCATTGGTACATTGTAGGTGCACAGTACAGTTACATTCATCACTGGGATCTTGTACCTTCACATGACTTACCTTGGTTTTATTTTTTCCTCATTCCCTGCCTCCGCTTCAGCCCTTCCGCCCTTCCCAGTTTACAAAGACATTGTTTCCATCTTTTTTCCTTTTACATATTTTTCTTTTCCCTTTCCCCTACCCTTCCCACTTCCTCTACTCTTTTAGACCTTTTCTTCCTCTTATACACTATCAATTATACATTTTGATTCTTGTTTACACTTTTAGTTTTTCACACAAGACAAACTATATGGTATTTAAACATATGTGACTTATTAATTTCACTTAAGAATATGGCCTCAGTGTGCATCCACTTAGCTATAAATATGTCTAGTTTCTCGTTCTTTATGGCTGAGTAGTTCTCCATTTAATTAAACCACATCTTCTTTATCCATTCTCTATTTGGTGGGCAATTGGGCTGTTTCCAAATTTTAGCTATTACAAACTGTGCCACTGTAAACATGGGTGAGCATAGGACTCCAAAATTCTTCATGGCAAGAGGTAGCCAAGTAAGGATGGCTACAATGAGCATGTTGAAAGACGTCTCTCCCACCTTTCTTCCTCCCAACCTTGAACACAACAAACTTTCACATGAAGTTATTTTATTAACTGAATCATTTTAATATATGAAGTTCAAATAATTTAGGATTTCTGTACAAGGGACGTGTTGGATCAGGTAATCAAAACTAGAATTCTCAGTATGATTTCAAAACACTGCCTGGGCAATAACTACAAATTAGGGCCTTGACCAGAACAATTTTGAGGAGATTCTCGCCTATGTGGTTACATTCACAAAGCTTCCTGTGAATGCGAAGAACAACCCTGAGTCTCCAGCTCACTCCTGGATCTTGATTTGTCCAATTCTAGAAATCCAGGGTGCTCGTTTATCTTTGACATTAATTGTGCTAGTTGCTTTCCATGTTACATAAAGTCTATGAAATGAGAAGTTGAATCAGAAGACAATTTGAGATCAGTCCTTAAAAGTTATGGTAAGATAGTGCTATTTGGTCCAACTCACTGACTCTTATGCTGCTGTTTTCTGCCAAATTGTTTTTCTATGCATAATAAAGCAAGATGATATCAGAAAATGCAAAAAGGAAACAAATACTTTGTAAATAGAGGGGGTGGAGGGGGTGAAGGGAGGGCAGGGGAATGGGGAAAAATAAGAATCTAAATATATTATGTAAAGGTACAAATCCCCAATGATGAATGTCATCATATTGTATACCTGAAATATGCCAATAAAATTGATTAAAAATTATGGCAAGATGATAAATAAAAAAATGAAGCAAGGAGTAAGGTGCTTTTAAAGCTCATGGTGATTTTAGAAATCACCTGGTGGAGACATGGATCATACAGAGAAAGAAGCAAGCCCAGATCTGCATGCTTTCATTCACTGGTAATATTTATTGAGGTCCTACTTCAATCATGACACTATTCTAGGTACTAGGGATAAAGTGGTGAACAAAATAAATCATGTGTCTGTCCTTGTGACAGGCGTATTTAACTGAGGAGTGAAGAAGTGTCTGTGTATGTTTGAGCAGTGTCAAGGAGTGCAGCAAAGAAGCAGAGGAATAATGCAAGATGTGAACGCTCTTGTGCACATGATGGAAAAACCTTCTCCTGGAGTCTTGGCAGACATCTGACTTATGTGAGGGGCAAAGTTCTTCACCAGTTCTGGAGAAGAGTCTCAGGCGGAAGAAACTGTAGGTACAGAGACTGATAGAAAGGATGGCGTGTGCTTCAGAGGATGCAAGAGGTATAGGTGGATCTGGGCACCATCATATTGAGCAAAATAAGCCAGACTCCCAGACGTCACCTGTTCTCGCTGATATCTGGAACCCAAGCAAGATGACAAGAAATTGGAAGGAAGGCTCTTATTAGACAACAGGAAGGGAATAAGAGGGAAAGAAGGGGTAATAAGAAAGATGGAGGTGAGCCAAATATATGCATTGAAACTTCCTCTATTATTAAACCCCTAATCTGTCTAACCAATAAAAAAAGAGTGAAAAAACGTGATCAGAGCAGTATTTAGGATTCAACACTTGTATAGGCCTTTAAGACACGTCTGGAATGTATTGTGCGATAGGAAAAAAGTTGGCAACTGGCAGGTTTTAGGAAAGGTAGTGACAGGATCCATTCCCCATTACACTGGTCATTATGGCTGCTATTGGGGGTCGGGAGGCAAGAGAAGCACTAGAAAGCCAGGAGAAAATCATCAGCCTTTTAACCGGAGCATCTCGGAGGATGGAGATGTCATGCCTTAAAATGGGAACAAAGAAACAATACATTTGAGCACAGTAAGGAGAAATCAACAGTCCAGTCTTAGCTAGGTATGGTGGTGGATGCCTGTAATCGCAGTCACTCAGGAGACTGAGGAAGAAAAATCCCAATTTAGAGGCCAGCCTGGGCAACTTTAGAAGACCTTATCTCAAAATAAAATTTGAAAAGGTTTCGTGATGTTTATAGTTCAGTGGTAGAACTCTTCCTAGCATGTGCGAGGTCCTGAGTTCATCCTCAGCTCCACCCCACCTCCAAAAAAGTTCGATTTTGGACATTTTAAACTCAAGAGTTCCAACCAGTGATGTCAAGAGGAAGTTGGATACAACTCTGGAAGTTAGGAAAAGCTGGGGTCTAGAAAGGTAAAGTTGAGAACCGTTATTATCCAAAGTCACCCTCGGCAGACCTGAGACACCTAAACTTCGCCCTCATTTTTATTCTCTTTCTGGCTAAAGATAAAACAGAATTGGCAGAAATTGACATGTTTTTTATTATTGTCAGTGTATGTTTGTGTGTGTGTGTGTGTGTGCGCGCGCGTGTGTGTGTAAGTTAAAAGTAAATACAGTAGAGGAATACCTTGACTATAAGAGATCTAACAATGACTTGAAAATGGAATTTTCAGAACTATAAAAGAAAAATAAAAGTCAACTAGATATGATGTTCCAACTAAAGTTCAAGAACAGAGAAAATTAGTTGTTGTTTCTTAGCAGACATTTACCCTAAGAGAGATTTGAGTTAGAGAACTAGCATCAGCATCAACTGATGTCGTGATCACATATGGCTTTACGAAGTAGTGTCACCGGAGTGCGCCTGGGATATAGTGTAACCTACTACCTGCAGGGTGGGTATTTTGTTTGACTCCAGTTAAGAGAAGGAGCTGCTGGCTATGCCACTGAAGTGCTGGGGCTCTGGGTAGAATCTTCATGGAAGGAACTGTCCTGTGACAAGGCGTAGATCAGAGGAAGGAGGAAGGAGCTATAGAACAGTACAGTAGAACAGTACAGTACATAGAACAGTGCAGTACCTAGAAAAATGCAGTACCTAGAATATTAGAAGGAAGAAGCAGACCTGAGGTTTTACCATCTGACTTAGGAGTTTGAACGTGAAAGCTTTATTAAATGAGGCTTTTTTTTTTTTTCAGAAAGCAAGTTCCGAGAGATGATAATAATTCCTTAAGGATCTGTATCACTGTTGTATTTTTGGAAATTAAGCTGGTTGCAACGGAGAATGAATGTTGAGATATGCATAGAAAATCCTGGTTTTTATATTGCTTCATGGTGCCGCTAGATGGGTGCCTCCATTTTAGGAGTTGTACTGCACTCTTTTTAAAAAGTGTGGCTGGACGAGAGAAGTAGGTAAGGTATGATGAACAGTTTCAAGAACTTCCATTACCTCCTGTCTGTGAGACAGGCCAGGCAGGTAAGATCATGCCTGTTTTCCAGATGATGAAGCAGCCACTCACTAAATGGTGGAGATAATATTCAATGTAGGGGCTTTATTTAGAACGTGTGCTAAGAGAAAGCATGTCAGTCCCGCAATCAACGGGGAGAAATAAGCATCAGAGCATCACAGGAAGCCAAAACTGCTGTCAATTGCCCTCCTCCCCCTCAGCCATAGATATATTTAAACCAAGCAATAATAAAACAAACTGGCAGCTGGCACTTTCATAATGCCAACTCTGGAGGCCCCTCACAAGAAAAGTTTTTTCTAGATAAAGTTTCTCTCTCTCTCTAGTTTTCATTTGCTATTTACTTTAAAGTCACATTCCTAAGGACAGAAAACATCTTCACGTACAAACTGTGAAGGAACTGAACTAGATTGTGAACAGAAATGATTTGAATGATGTGTTTTAAAGTTCTGCCTTCCTAGCACTTGTTTGTGATGTATGACATGACCTACATACATTCATGGACCAGCTCTTCCCGTGTCCAGACCGTGAGTCCCCAGTGAGCTCGCAGAAGGCGATGAGATACAGTATTTATACCACTAAAGCGAAGATAATGATGATCACTCATTAAGTACCTACTACAACACACAGTCGTTGAGTCCTCCATGAAACCTGGGAGGGTTGACTATTCACACTGTGCAAATTAGCAAGCTGAGACTTAGAAGAGTTGGTTGTGGTTAGGAACTGAAAGCTCTCAACTGGGTGGTTTTGCCTGCGCATGTTTTGCCTGCATTGTTCTAGTTTCTTTGAATCTCCATCAAAGGTCAAAGTGCCTCTTTCTGAGGGAAACAAATTGAATTTCTGTTGCTTTAGGAAAAGGAACACGTAGGCTGCACCTCCCCAGGTGCTTGGGATAGAACGCACACATGCTCTTTGCCAGTTGGTGTGCAAATGGCATCCCAGGATGGTGCCCATGTCTGGGCTCATGTGAGCAGCTCCTCCGCTTTCTGAGGGATGGCAGTCCCTGGACCAACTCAAATTGTTTTCTTCTTCTTGGTACAATGAGAGCTGTGAAAAATGCCCTGCCCACTTTCGTGTGTTACTGTGAAGTCAAGCATATGAATGAATGACAGTACCTCCTTGGTTTAAAAAATCTCTCTACAAATAAGTTTGGTGTGATATTCTTCATCTAAAAAAGACTGTTGGCAAAATTTTCATCATCCCCACATTCAACCATGGTGTAGACAACTAGAAGAGTTTCATTGTCCAACCTCGCTTTTCATAACTACACTGCAAAAGAAATGGAACTGGGTGTGCGTGGCGCAAGCCACAAAGGAAGTATCATGCTTTGACTCATGACGAGGAGGAGCTGAATCTGCTGGTGCTGCCAGCATGTGCCCAATGTGTCTCTCAGCTTGCTCCATCAGTAACAGGTGTTCAGAGGCTGGCGAGAAAGGAGAGGGAGCCTCCCCTCCAATTTGCCTGTCTTTCACTTGTCAAGGATTTTGACAGGCGTTTTGCAGTTCTCTGTCACACAGTTCCAAGCATGGCTGCACAGCAGGCTGCTTAAAGCAACCTCAAGGAACTCTGAGAATGCTGCCTTAGAGTTTCTGCCTGGTGACTTGCCCAGAGTGTGAGTAGCCCCCCTCTGTCACATGTCTGCTTCGTTCCTCCTCTTGAAGGGTGGACACATAGGTCAAAAGTTGGTCCCACTAGCGATTAGGCTCTTTTCTGGGTTAAATGTTAGGTTTGATTTTTGTCGGCATCAAAGGGTATTCTCTTTGAGAGCGATATCTTTCGTCTGCACCGGGATCTGTATTGCAGTTACACTTTTCAGTGTCTGTTTCCCCAACTGGACTCTCCACCCTCAGCACAGGGTCCCAACCCTAACCTGACACACACAGTAGAGAGTGTGGTGTTGAAAGATGAATTTAGGCAATCAAGTTTATCTGAGCAGGCTGTGATTCATAAATCCAGCCGCACCAAACCACAGGGGACTTGGGCCGCAAGGAAGGGCCAAGAGGAACAAACTTTATAAGGCGTTTAGGGAAGCAAGACAAAAGAAAAAAAATTTTTTTAAAAAATTTTTTTTATTAAAGTGCTAAGTCCTTGGCTGGAGGTAAGTTGTCAGTTTCTGACTGGTTCGTTTCCTTTGCCTGGGATATGACCATTCCCTCTGTGTCGGCTTCCTTATGTAGGAATCCAGTGTGTTGGAGCCATGTCAGCCTCGGCCCCTAATTAGTTATTTTCATGATGGTATTTAGCAAGAGGTAATAAATGTATATCGGCCTGAATCCTCATATATCAACGTGTTTAAAAACGATAGTTTCTTTGAGGAAAATGAGGCCAGGTTTCTTCCAGTCACTGGAATCTTCTTGGAGATAAGGCAGTGTGTCTTGTGCTCAGATTCCTGGTCTTGAGGTCAAGGGTTGGACTGTGTTCACTCACCTCGTGCGTACAAGTTCACCCCATTTTAACATAGTATGGAGGAGCTTTGCAGGTAGCTTAGTGGTAGAATGCTTGCCTGGGAGGTATGAGACCCTGGATTTGGTCCCCAGAAGCCCCCCTCCCCCACAATTAAATACTTCCAGGTATTGGGCAGAATGTGCATTTTTACTGGTTGGCTTTGCCCACTCACAGATAGCATCGTTTCTTTGCTGAAGCTATTCTACACACAGCCTGCATGACATAAAGTGTTTAATTCAACAAAACCAGTATTATGCAGGGTGAAACTTAAGGAAGGGTTCTTTAGAAATAGAAAGGGACACCCTGCCTGCACACACACACGCACGCACACACACACAACCTGCACACACGTGCAAAGAGGCACACGTGTTAATTCACTATCACCAGCAATCTCTTGCCTTGAACTTTCCAAATTTTTGAATGCCCGAGCATCTAGTTATGCAGATTAGGAGAGGATTTTCATATTTTATGCTTTAGGACTTGACCTGATAATGAAAGGGTCAGAAAAGACCTCCTTCCTCCCCTGCAGAATTGTTTGCTTGACCAGAAAACTAATTGGTGCACTAATTGGAGTGAGAGGTTGCTAAATTCCTGTGATGCATCAGGCACTTGTGGCTGCAGTATGCTAGGGGTAGACCTGAGAGAGCAATAGTCTGATCTGTGGTAGCTCTGCTCGTTTGCTGTGGAGAGTGCTATTTGTTTCCTTTCCTTTCCTCTCCTTTGCTTTGCTTTTTTTCTTTCTCAGTTCCTCCTTGCTGTCTCTTTCCTTTGGAATCTGTCCTTTAAACAAGGACTATGGGAGTGAGAATCTTAGTGCTGAAGAGATATTTTGAAATGATCTTGTGTGATCATCTTACTGTTTCAAGGATAAAATATATGTTCTAAAAGGATGAGTGATTTGTCAAGAACACATTAGCACTATTGGCAGGACTGGGATTAGAACCTGGATCTCCAGGCTGCAGTCATGTTCTTTTCATCTCATCTGCTTATAATTGAGATGTGCTGTCCAAAGGTCATTCAGGTTTGGTTACACTCGAGGTTCACCAAACTTAGTGTTAACCATGGAAAGTTTAAAACACAGACAGGTGGGCTCCACCTCCATGCTTCTGATTCTGCAGTAAAAGCTGCTAGAAAGGAGCTGAAAATTTGCATTTCAAATGAGTTCACTGCTCAAAGTAGGTTTGATCTAAATATCAAATCTTGAGAACCAATGACTTAAAGTTACTAAAAGCAAGAAATAATTTTCTTTCTTTTCTCATTATTCAGGCTTTTGTCATTCTTTCATCAAATATTTATTGAACACTACCAAGCATCTTGAATGTTTGGAGCTAAGAATGGGAAACAGGAGTAGAAAATACGAAGACTAACAAAACTCAGTCTCCTTGATGAATTTATGGGTGTGTGTGTGTGTGTGTGTGTGTGTGTGTGTGTGTGTGTTTATGTGTCAATAAGCAATCTTCCAGCTTCAGTGACAGAATCCGTGCAGCGTTAAGGGTACAGTTCTAAAGGTAACAGAAGGGGAGACTTCAGGGAAGCCCTCACAGAAAGGCAATATTTGGGCATGCTCATGAAGGGTGAATGGGATTTCTCCACATGAGGCAAGAAGGAAAGGATAGTCTAGCCTAAAGAGTATGAGCAAAGGCATGGAAAATGGCATGTCACAGAGAATTGGTAAGTATGAGTGACAGGAACAAGAAGTCGGGAAATAGAAGAAGAAGATGTAAAACCTACTGAGGGTAAACAAAGGGAAGGCACAAAGAATCGGGGATCCATCCTGTGTGCAGCAAGGATACTGAAAGATTTAAGCAAGGTCACATTTTATAGTCATTCTGGCTATACTGGAAGAAAGAAGGGGGGCTCCCTAGAAGCGAGAGAAATTAAGAATCTCTCATAGCAATCTACGTGAGAAATATTATCTCACCAAAATAACAGCAATAGAGAGGGAAAAAAGAGAATTAGAGGGTTAAAATAACCATGACTTAGTAATAGAATGAGTAAGCAGGGAATCAGGTAATTCCATGATTTCTAGCTTTGCTGGGCTGATGAGATGGAAATGCCACAAACAGAGATAGAAAATAGAGGAGAAATACGTTGGAGAGAGAAAATAAGTTCACTGGGGACTTGTTGGGACTCTGGTGACTGAAGACAGACAAGCAGAGATACCTTGCTATAATTGGCAGAGATATCTTGGTATGATTATGAAATATCATTTGAGATTTAGGAGAATGGCTGAAGGTAAGGATGGGTTTTGAAGTCATGAAAGGACTGACGGAGTTGAGATGAATTACATGTCCCAGATTAACCCATAAATTGCTACCAGAGTAATAAGTGAGACAATAAAGAACTGGAAAACAAGAAAGTAATTAGACTAGTTTGAGGGATAACCAAGGAAAACTGAAAAATCTGAATTCAAAATTTCCAATTCTGACACCCAAATATTAGAGAAAAGTTTTGTTCTAGCTCACTGTTTTGGAGGGTTTTAGCCCATGACTGACTGGCCTGGTTGTTTTGGACCTGTGGTTGCACAATATATGTAGTGGAAATGTGTGTCCGTGGCTCATTCACCTCATGGCCAGCTGTAAAGTCAGAGAGAAAGGGATATACCTAAATCCTGTAGTGCCTTTTGATGGAATGTTCCCAGTGACCTAAAACCTGCTGCTAGGATATCCCAATAGCACCAAATGGGGGGTTAAGCCTCCATCACATGGATCTTTTGGGGACATTCAAGACCTAAAGTACAGCAGATATTGAGGATAAACACTTGTATAAACACACATTTGCAGTTAGTGCGCTTTGCCAAGCCATTACTGGCTCATCACTTGAAAACCTCCTTGGACAAATTATTTATTGTTCCACACCTCAATTATCTAACCAGTAAAGCAAGGTTGCTGAGAAGATTAAATAAAAACAATTTATGTAAAGGACATAGCATAATGCTTAACACATTGCTATGGCTTATATCTAGAGGTTCCCTCAAAGACTCATGTGGTCATAAGTAGGGCTTTTGGGAGGCGGCTGGATCATTGGTGTGAGATACTGAATTCAGGGTGTGCAGTAACTGGATGAGTCCACTTATTGGTTTAACATAGGTATGGGTATGGATAGTAGGAAGGCCCACTCTTGGTATTGGTGGCACCAAACAATAGGCTTGTAGCTTGGATAAAATAAAAGGATAGGAAGGCTTGCTGCTTCCTGCCTCCTGCCTGCCATGCTATGGACTGTTTTCTCCCTGCCATGTCCCTCTGTCACGCCACCCTGCCTTGGAACCAAAAGAGTATGGGCTGAAACCTCTACAAACTGTGAGCTAAAATAAACCACTTCTTGTGGGTATTGAGTATTATGTCCCGGCAATGAAAAGTAACTAAAACACACATGGAATTTTTTAATATTGTATTTAGCAATGGAACAATTGAGCTAGAGAATGAAAACACTATTCAAACAAATGAGCTCTTCTTGCCATTCCCTGAATACTTAGAATGCGGACATGTATTTGGTGGAGCATGCCTCCTATGACTATGATGTCATAAATACTCTTGCTTCCTCATAATTTTCTATTGCTGTGCAACAAACTACCAGAAACTCAGCAAATTCACACAAATTTATCATTTCATAGGATCTTACCAGGCTGAAATCAATATGATGGCTATGACACTTGCTTCTTGAGGGGGCCTCTTCCAAGTTCACAAGTTGTTGGTAGAAATTCCTTTCCCAGCACTTGCAGAATTGAGGTCATTTCCCTTCTGTCAGTTAATCTCTACTCTCAGAGCAAATTTCAGACTGTCTGCAGTTTCCTACTCCAGAGTCACCACAGGAAGTTCACATGTATGCCTGCTTTCTTTCCAGCCGTCAAAGACTTTGCAGGGCATTGAATCCCACTCATGCTTCTAATTTCTGGCTTCTCTGACTCTGACCTCCAAAGCAAGATTTAATGGGCTCAGATGACTAACCCATCTGAATAATTTTATTCTTACGGTCAGCTGATCTGGTGCCTTAATTACATCTGCAAAATCCCTTCATAGCAGCATCCAGAATGGCATTTGAATAACTGAGGTGTGTGTGTGTGTGTGTGTGCACTAGGGGGTTGGTTAGGAACGTTGGGGACCGTAAGATCCTGTCCAACACATTCCTGAAGCACATGCAAATTCAGTCACAAGACTGAGCAGTGATTTTTAATGGTACTGCTACATTTAATATTTGCCCCTTTGGTTATTTCTCTATATTCAATTTACATTTGAAGGGCAAGTTGTGAATATCTCAAAGGCCACGAGACATGAATTTTAGAAAAGTGACATATTTTTGCCCCATGCTCCTAGGATATCTCTGTATGATGTGTGTAATTATGCATCTTTCACCTCTGACTCAGTGCCTCTTACACCTATGAAATCTATGGATCAAGGCAAAGGTCTGTCATTAAAAAAAAGAAAATAGCTTTCCCACTCAAAATTGCTTACTATTCCTTTCTTTAAGATTTGAGAAGTGTCAGTTTGATCAGTGTAGTCCTGGTGTTAAATCAGTTGAGGCCAGGCCTGGTTTGAGGAAGTACTTGAACATGTGCTTGCCCTGAACATATATTTAAAAGAATTACATCTTATGTTGTTAAACCAACTGGTTTTATTCAGGAAATTCCTACTTCAGACATAGTGAGGCTGAGAAACCAGTAATAAAAAGGTGCAATGAGCCAATGCTAAACTCAGGGTGGAGGGGAAACACGAATCATGATGTTCAGCTTCTGAGCCTACCAGAAGCAAGTATCCCCAAATAGCCACAGCCAGGTGAGACTCCAGAACTTCGAGATGGCCTGGCTTATGGGACCTCCAGAGCAGCATGCAACATCTGTCTCAGCAATTGGCCTAGGGAAAAAGAAATCTCTCAGTCCACATCCCCGCTACTCTACTAAGATCCTTTGGTGGGGGTCCATCTGTATTTGGTTCTTTCAATGTTTACACGTAGTGCTAGCTGCTCACGGGATATCAGACAGGTCAATGCAATGCTCAATAGGAGTGAAAGATGGCATAATGTTATTATCTCCAAATCCCAGTTTATAGTCACGGTGTAAAGGTTGAGCAAACAGGTATCTCGAATATTGATAAAAATGACAATGTTTACATATGTATTCAGTTTGGTTTCTGGGTCCCAAGGAAAACTGTAAGTGCATTTTAAGTTACTAATTTTTGTACTTTTTTTCTCTTCTCCTTCCTACTAATGGTAATTATGAAATTTCACAGGCTCATTTCCATGCTGTAAATGGATTCTAAAGCTCATAAATCATAATTAAGCTGGCATTCTTATACTACTAATAGTCTGCTGATTTTTGAGCCTGTTTATTCTGCTCACTTTATGTCATCCTCAAGAAAAGGGAAGAAAATGACTGCACGTTCTATATTGTAGGTTTAAAGTGATATCTTTTCTGCCCTAAACTAACTACTCTGTGAAGATCAGATTCATCCCTAAAACTCACTAGGATTTCTGTTTAGCACAGACAGAAAACAAATTTTGGAATACACATCAAAAGACAAAACCAAAAAACTATTTAATTACAAGTTCCGACTTTTCTTTTGTTTATTCCACAGAACTGCCTATGGATATGACAGGACAACACTTTGATCAGACCCAGGGGAAGTGTTCATCCAAGTTGGGAACAATCAACACATTTGGTGAGCAGGAAAACGTATTGGAAAAAAGCTCATATTTGTTTAAGTATTTACACTTATAAAATTTTAAGAAAAACGTCAAAGGCATACTACAATTTTGACATACCTCATTTTATTATATTTCACTTTACTGCACTTTACAGAGATTGCATTGGGTGGGGGTTATACCGGGGATTGAACTCGGGTCCTTACGCTTGCAAGGCAGGCCACCAAACCTCTGAGCTAAATCCCCAGCCCTGAGATTGCATTTTTTAATTCATTGAGTCTGTGGCAACTCTACATTGAGCAAGTATATCAGTGCCATTTTCCCAACATCGGGATCTCAGTGTGCCTGAGTCATATTTGGATAATTCTCACCTTATCACATACTTTTTCATCATCATTATTATTATACCACTTACGATAATCTGTGGTGAGTGATCTTTGATATTATTGTGTAATTGTTTGGGAACACCACTAATCACACCCATTTAGATGGTAAACTAAATTTAAAAAAATGTTTCAATGGCTCCAAAACCCAGCTATTCCCCAAGTTTCTTCCTCTCCCAGGGTCTGACCATTTCCTAAGGCACAACATTGAAATTACTCCAATAACCATACAAAGGCCACAAGTGTTGAAGTGAAAGGAAGTCACACTTCTCTCACTTTAAATCAAAAGCTAGAAATGACTAAGCTTTATGAGAAGCCAATGCTGACAGACAGGAAGGGCAGAAATCCAGGTCATCTTGTACCAAAATGTCAAACTATGTGTGTAAACAAAAAGTTCTTGAGACAACTGAAAATGCTACGCCAATGAACATAAAAATAAGTAAAGCAGCCTTCCTACTGACAGAAGTTTTGACTGGATAGCTTGGACACAGTGGACCATGACTATAATCTCAGCATTCTGGAAGAGTTAAGCAAGAGAATCAAAAGTTTGAGCCCATCCTGGACAATTTAGCAATCTAGTAAAATCAGGTCTCAAAAAATGTCTCAGGGCTGAGATACAGTTCATACAGATTGAACTAGCCACATTTCCATACGCCAGAGCCCAACCCATAGTAAAGCCCCAGCTCCTCTCAATTCTATGAGGAAGCTGCAGAAGATAATTTTAAAGCTAACAGAGATGGATTCAGGAGGTATAAGGAAAGAAGCTATTTCTGTAACATAAAAGTGCAAGTTGAAGCAGCCAGTGCTGATGCAGAAGATACAGTGAGTTATTTAGGTCGAAGATCACTGATGAAGATGGCTATACTAAAGAAGACATTTTCAATGCAGACAAAATAGGCTTATCTTGGGAAAAGATGCCGTCTAGGACTTTCATAGCCAGAGAGAAGTCAAATTCTGGCTCAAAGCTTCACAGGGCAGGCTGACTCTCCTCAAGGACTAATGTAGCTGGTAACTTGAAGCCAACACTCATTTACCATTGAGTCTCCTGGGAATTTTATGAATTACACTAAATCTACTCCTTGCTGTATAAATGGAACACATGGATGATAGTGTGTCTGCTTACAAGATGGTTTACTAAATGTTTTAAGTCTACTGTTGAGACCTACTGCTCAGAAAAAAACATCTTTCCCATTTGTGCTTATTAACACTGCACTTGGTAACTCAAGAGCTCTGATGGAGACCTACAAGACAGATGTTTTCATGCCTCCTGACCATATACATTCCACGGCCCATGCCTCAAGAATTCTGACTTTCAAGTCTTACTAATATATTTTGTAAGTATTGCTGCCATAGTGACTCCTCTAATGGATCTGGGCAAAGTAAACTGAAAACTTTCTGGAAAGGATTCATAATTCTAGAAGTCACTAAGAACATTCGTGAGAAGCCAAAAATTGAACATTCAGAGGAGTTTGGAAGAGGTTAATTCCAGCCCTCATGAATGACTTTGAGGGGTTCAAGACTGCAGTGGACCAAGTAGCTGCAGGTGTGGTAGAAACAGCAAGAGAACCAGACTTAGAAATGGAGCACGGAGAGGGCGTGACTGAATTGCTGCCATCTCATCATAAAATTGTAATGGATGAGTTGCTTCTCCTGGATGAGCAAAGAAAGTGCTTCTTTGTGATGGGATCCAAACCTGGTGAGGATGCTAGAAACACTGTTGAAATGACAAAGGATCCGTTGTATTACATAGACTTAGTTGACAGAGGCAGAGCTTGAGAGGACAGAGTCCAATTTTGAAGCAGCTCTACTCTGGGTAAGATGACTATACACTGCATGCTACAGAGCAACCCTTCTGTGAAAGGAACAAATGATGTGGCAAGTTTCACTGCAATCTTATTTTGTAAAATTGCTACAGCCATTTCACTTTTCAGCAATTACCATCTTGATCAGTCGGCAGCTACTAACATCAAGGCAAGAATACCCACCAGCAAAAGGATTACAACTTACTGAAGGCCAAGATGATCTCTAGCATTTTTCTAGTAATATTTTTAATAATGCTTTTAGACATGCTATTACCCTTATGAGACTACAGTGTGGTGTGCATGTAACTTTTATATGCTTTAGGAAACCAAACAATTCGTGTATCACTTTATCACAGTGGTCTAGATGCAACCCACAATACCACCAGGGTTGCCTATATAAGTTTAAGAATTACTCTATCCAGTAGGTCAAGCCAAGAATGTTAAGATTTGGTGTTTTGGGCTTAACCTTAGACAATTTTACAGCTACCCACTAACACAATGGTTTGCATTCTAAAGCCGGGAGTATGTTTTCATAGGTACTGTAGGGAATGAATGGCCATGTTGACCTTCTTTGGATGGTCTGTGACCCAATTTAAATTATATATTTACTAAAGCATTAAGCACTTCTACATACGACACCAAAAAGTTAACAGCCTGAAAAGCACTACTTGCTCGACTTGTCATTCTAAACTTATACTTTGATTGACAGTTGAACTCAAACTCATCTTTCTGCTTTTAAAAAATAGCTACCTATACCTTTACAGTGAAGCCAGTTACTGAGAAAAAAACAAAACACTGGTATCAAACACCGATTTCCCTTACAAATGAATGCATTCTGAGTCTGTATCTCAAAAGCATCTTAATTCCATCACAGAAATATTTCTATTTGAGAAAATAGCACGATGGCTTTTCGTTTTACTAGGTACTGAATTTTTCTCAAATACTTTAGCACTTGTCTTTATTGTATGCTGGCACTTGTAATTGTTTCATAAAGTTAATTCTTGCCTTCTTGGAATCATCCTAGTTCTGAAAGACTAGAATAATCAGACAAGTCCTAGTACCATCACCGACTTGCTGAATCAAACTACCGTACTCTTGTGTTTTAAAGTTTACTAATGAAAAAATAAATCAAGAGTAGTTGTGCAGCTCTCACGAGGTGATGGTTGGAAAATGCCTTGGCAAGTATGAGCAGCATTCAGATCTAGTTCTGTATGCCTATCCCAGGTTAGGTTGATAATTATTGACACAGTTATGGGAGAACCAAAAAGAAGTATTTAAAATAACTAAATTTAATAGCTCATTCCCCATTAGTTTATAAGTTCTATTTTTATTAATTTATTATAATTTAAATTATATTAGAGTATATTTTAAGTTTTACTTCCCCCAGGTTGAGACAGAATCATTTTCTTCTCAGGATTTATTGGCCCCCATGTAACCTGAGGAAAAAAGCCACACACTCACAGGCAAAGAATGACAACCCAAGTTTTTAATGCTCTTGCATTCTTGTAGCATCCACAACAGTGAAGTCTGTTCAATCTCTGTCTGTTCAGAACATCCATAGTATATTTTAAGTTTTACTTCCCCCAGGTTGAGACAGAATCATTTTCTTCTCAGGATTTATTGGCCCCCATGTAACCTGAGGAAAAAAGCCACACACTCACAGGCAAAGAATGACAACCCAAGTTTTTAATGCTCTTGCATTCTTGTAGCATCCACAACAGTGAAGTCTGTTCAATCTCTGTCTGTTCAGAACATCCATAAACCTCATGCTTGATCTGTATGTCAGTGGGCCAGGCACAGGACATGAATTCACTGGTGGTACTTCAAGCAACACGGTAGGCCTTTCCTTTGGGGTCTATCAGGATAACTACACCCCAACAGGCAATGCCTAGGAAAAAAACAACAGTGTCCTATGTTTAGTTTTCCAAGTGCTTTATATAAGTCATCTCATTTAACCCTTACACTTCTGGAGAATGTATTATCACTATGTCTTGCTTAGAGGAGAGTAAAGCTCAGAAAAGGAACACAAGAAAAGTTCAGAAAGAGAAAGAACATCCCGTTATCCCAACCCCCCAAAAAACCATTTAACAAAAGTAACTGATTTAGACAACCTAGTTAATAAATCTAAAAACCCAAAACTCTATTCAAATATGTTTTAAAAGCTAAAAGAACCACGACTTCTTATTGGAAGCTATCTTGATAATCACTTAGTGAATTATTATCAGAACTGTGGACCACATCCAAGGGGTACAACAAATACTGAGTTTTTGAACCCACGTCTAAAAGACTGTTTCAAAGCCCAATTTCTTAAACTGAGGTCATGTGCCCCAGCTCTGGCTTTCTCCAGGCTCTGCAGAAGACAATGAGTTTGGGGCAAGACAAACCTAGGACAAAAAGCCAGATATGGCACAGCCTAACTACCTGGTGTCTCTGCCTCAGTCTACTCATTAGGAAAAGAGTTGGGAATTTTTTAAGGCGTTTCAACAACTCGGCTCCAGCGCGGACGTCTTGCGAGCCGCCCCAGCCTCGTGACTGCCCCGCGCCCCAGCCCCGCCCACGTGGCTGCTCCTCTCCGTCCTCACCCCACCGCCCAGACCGAGGCTGTGCCTGCTCTCACTGATGCCGAAGGTCATTTTGGCTAGAGTCCCCGGGCCCGGGGCGAATCCCAGCTTCAAGGGCCTCCGCGACACTAAGTACACATAGGCGCCCGCCGCTATGAGCCCAGACCCGGACATCAGGCGACAGCTCCAGCAGTTTTTAAATAACGGAGTTTGCGCCGGAGTGGTCTGCACTTCCGAAGCATCTGTGGTCGTGGGGTTGGCGGGAGGGGCGACTTCACGAGGCACAGGGATCTTGACGGGATCTGTATTTTCAAGGGTCCCTGTCCACGTAGAACCCATGTTGTGGATGTCGGCCCAGCCGTAAAAGCCGTTTTTTCGATCTAACGTAAAAACAGCCGGAAAGCAGCGCGCCAGGGCATTTCGTCGGAAGAAGCCCGAAGACTTCTGGGAAATGTAGTTTTTGCCTGCTTCGAAAGGGAAAGAGAGGCGGAGTTATTGTGGATTTCTGGTGTAGCAATGTATTTATTTATTGGGTGTCTGAGGCCCATTTGGCCTCCAGCTCTTATTATTTTAGAAGTCCTAATTTAGCCTGCTTTCTCAATGTCTCAACCTAAACTCGCCACCCCTTGTTATTCTTGAAGTATTGATTTAGCCTGCTTTCTAAATGTCTCCACCTAAAGTCACTTTAGAGAAGTGTGAGTCTCGCGTTTTTTGCCCATTGCCTACTGTTAGGCATGGGGTAGGTAACTTCACCTTCCTTAGGCCTGTAAATTAAAAAGCTGTTTTATATATTCTTAACTACAGTACATGCTCGATACTTTGTTAAGCAGTTATTTGCATGGTGCTGTTTCCTAAGTTCTCTCATTATATAGCTAATCTGGTTAAATGACAGAGCCATAGTTGAAAAAAGCTTATACAGAAAGAGTCAAATCTCTTAACCTCTACTTGTACATATTGTGAAAGAAATATACAAATGTAATTCAAGGTATGAGAAATTGGTTTTAATTACTTGGATAAATACTTTTAATATCATTACCCTTTTTTCTTAAATACATGCTGTCAATTTGATCGTATTCATGTACTCGTTTTTTTCTTTGAGAACCTTGTAGAAAATTCAATTCAAAATCAGATTAATAGATTTCAGGAGTTAATGTTAAGATTTGTTCTTACAGGTTTAAATCTTATTATCCCACAGAATGACCTTTTCATTCTGACCGCGTCTTTGCAAGTCAACTTCTGCATCGTACACACTCAAATCATTTCCCCTTTCATTTTCTTTGGGTGGAGCTGGGGATGAAGCTTGTGTTCCGTTGATCTCAAGTGATTACTGGTAGGAAAGACACTTAGAGTTCAGAATTTGTTTCAGTTAGAAGAAATGGATAAAACTGGACTACAGTTTTAAACTTTTTCTTCTTTAGATTAGCTTGAAAATTAACATGTTACAAAGAAACCCTTCCAAATTCTAAGATGAGGTGGGATTGTGAGAAGGCTGAAAAGGGAACAAATAAAGACACAGAGAAGTGGGTAAAAATAAAATAGGACGCTGGGTTGGCCCACTACTTAATTTCAAAGATGCTGTCCATTTTGGTACATATATGTGCAGATGATAGAGCTATACGTATTTCTGAATATCTATGCATATATGTTCTGTAGGTATCTAGGCATAGATAGTTGTATATATCTCCATGTGTTGTGTTTCAGAAAGACAAATGTTTAGGAAATGTGGGCTTTCTCACTATGAGCCAGTCATGGGACACAGAGGATGTTACGTAGACCCTCTGAGATGTGGACTAGGCAGTCTCCAGTGTTCTTTTTGACTTAAAACTTTTATTTAGGAATATCTCTTCCATTAACACTGTGCTAAGTCCTATATCATATGAATTCAATAGTGTTCATTTACAAATTCATAATTTATGGCTGCTGTTTCTCACTATGTCCAATATAACACTCCATACTGTATGTAATTCCTTCTTGTTTATATGGGGAGAATCCTCATTTACCAAACATTTAAATCACACACCCCTGTAGATAAGAAGATGAAGTTCATTCTAGCATTTATTCCATATGAACATTTGACTTGGTTTGATTATTTTGACAAAATGTTTCTGGCGCCTTTCTTCCTACACTTGTATTAAAATTTTAGCTTACTTTAGGGAAAACTGACATCTGTATGATATTGAGTCATCTAAAGACATGGAATTCCTTTTCTTTTGTTCACATCTTCTTTTGTATTCCTGTGCAGAATTTTATAGTTTTATTATGATTTTACACATTTCCTTCAAACACTTTATCTTTTGCATTCTATTGAAAATAAGGGGTTGTTTTTCAAGTATGTCTTATTATTGTTGTTTAAGTATAAGAAGGCTCTTTATTTCCACAAATCCTAATAGTGAATGATCAGTGTAGGGTTGGTCAAGCCTAATTGTCCCCTTGATTGGCTTGGGAGCTGCCTTGGGAATAATCAAGCACACTTAGGATGTACCTGGGTGGGTCATGGAGGCATGACTTTGGGGTGTACATGGGTGCCCGGCCGCATGCTTTCTGGTTCTCTTCTCTTGTGCTCTGTTCCCTGGTCACCATGAACTAAACAGCTTTTCTCTACCACACCCTCCTGCTGTGGTATTTCTTCTGCCTCTGTGGACTGAAACCTCTCCTACTTTCGATATGGATGCCTGTACTTTGTCACAGAAACGGGAGAGCTGGCTAATATATAAACACATGCAGGTGAACCTCTGATATGTGGCTGGTAGTTTTCTTTTTTGTTGAATCCTTGGTGACTTGGAGGTTTATTAGTATGCCTTTTTCATTTAAAAAAAATGGGGGGCGTTTCTTCCTTTTTGGTACTGCGGGTCAGTTTAAATACCAAATACCATTAGAATTAACTTCTTGTAAAATGTTTTGGCAGAATTGCACCATGAATATGTCAGTTCAGGCATTTTATTACTTTGAGGGAAGAAGATTCTGTGACAGTTTGCATTTTTGAAAATTGAATTTTCTGTTGGCAATTTGGTAGATTTTGGCAGATTATGAATTTCTGAATATTGTCTATTTTATACTAATTTTCCAGTTTGTTTGCATTGAATTCAGAGGAATCTCACATAATTCCTTTTCTATTCATTTATTTAGAGACAGAGTCTCACCATGCAGCCTAGGCTGGCCTCTTGAAGTCCTCTTGCCTCAGCTTCTCAAGGGCTGGGATCATAATTGTGTGTGCTCCACACTTAGCCCATTGTTTATTCTTAATTGTATTTTTTCTTTTTCTTTTTTTCTTAATGAGTTCCCACAGAGTCAAAAATGATGCAGGCCCCACACATCTGGATCTGGCCCTATGCAAGCCCAAAGGGACTGTGTCTTACACAGGCACGTGTGTGTGTCTTCCATGGCTGGATGGCAGGGCTCCACAGATTCTCCACCTCCATCGTGGCCTTGCTGAGCACCTTGAGCTCTGGGTGTGGGAGTCAGGTTCAACTGGATGTCAGATAAGCTGAGTTCGTGCTCTCTGAAGTCAAAAGTCTAAAGGACTACAGAGGTCAAGAGTAGGAAAATTTAGGGCCAGGGATTTAGCTCAGTGGCACCGATGCTTGCCTTGAAAGCAAGGTCCTGGTCAAAAAGAAATTCTAAAGGACTACAGAGGTCAAGAATAGGAAAATTTAGAGCCAGGGATTTAGCTCAGTGGCACCGCTGCCTGCCTTGAAAGCACAAGGTCCTGGGTTCATCTCAATTTATTGGGAAATAGGAATAGCTCCTGAGAGACAGGATGGGTTCTGAGTGGGTTGCCCTCCTCTTGTTAATTAATCTAGGTGGGGAAAGGGACTTTGCTGACGTGATTATGTTAAGGATGTGGAGATTTGTTCTGATGGATTAACTGGTTAGGCCTTATATCCAATCACAAGCGTCCTTAGGAGAGACATGCAGCGAAAGAACGCACACAGAAGAGAAGGCAGTGTGGCTACAGAAGCACAGGTGGGGATCACAAAGCCACAAGTCAAGGAGTGCTGGCAGCCACCGGAAGCAGGAATAGGTAAGGAACAAATTCACCCCCCAAAGTCCCTCTGGAGGGAACTTGACCAGGCTGACACCTTCACTGTGGATTCTGGCTTCCAGAATTATGAGAGAATACATTTTAAAATTTTTAAGCCATTAAGTTTCTGGAAAATTGTTACAACAGCCAAGGGAATATAATACATACACTTCATTAAACTTGTCTCTGCTATGCACTAAGGAGCCCTCAGCTAGGATAGCAAAATATCACTTTACTGCTTGGTCTCCACTTTCTTTTTCTTGTTATTTTTTTTAAGGATTTTGGGTTACTCCATTTTCTGACTCTGAATATTGCTGAAGAGGATTCTGAAATCAGGGAATTCATTTTTTTGTTGTTGTTGTTTTTATTTTGTTTTTGGTACCAGGGCTTGAACTCAGGAACTTAGGCTTATGTGGGAATTCATTTTTAATGTGCCCAGATCTCTTTGCCCAAATGTCCAAATAATTTTCTTTTCTCTCCACCCTCCCTTCCCAAAATCCAATAACATCTTTTCTGACTATTCTTGTTCAGTTTTCCTAGGCATAAGCAGTATCTTTTGTATGTGAATAGATTCTTATCTTTTATTTGTTTAAATTTTGTTTTCTTTTATTAATCTGAATTATATCCTTTTAAAGCATAATTTTTTTTGCTTTCTTATAACCCAGTATATCCAACTAGCATTTCTTCCACTCACTAAATATGAAAGATAATTTATTGGACTTTTTTTTTAAATACACTATACAATAAACAAAAGGTTAAATTTAAAAAAGCACCTTGATTAATTATGTAGACTGATAATCAGAAACAGAGCAGAGCTAATCATTTGGGCTTTTTCTTATAAAATGGAAACAAAGAGTTCTATTAGTCTTCGGTTATCTTTATGTTAAAGTAGTGCAAACTGTGGTATATAGGGTTTCATCTAGAAAGTTATAATCTCTGCAGCTCATGTGAATTAATAATATTTGCATTGCAAAATGAATAAGACATCCCTAGGCTTTCATATTAAAAGTTTATGTTGAATTATCTTTTATAACTTTATAGATTATTACATAAAATAATTTTACATATTTACAACCCTAAGAAAGAAAGATCATTGTTTCTTGAAAAAAGTATCCAAGTGGCCATTTTGGGGGGATATAACAGCTGAACTGAAAGAGTTTAGTGTCTACTAAATCTACACTCCTTAACTTGAGTCAACAAATTGGGTAATGCTGCATTGCTTAAGCTATGAATTGGCCTTTTCTCTGAAATACTGACACTTTATTCAGATCTGGAAGATTTGTGACACGGCGGCTTTTCACGTGTTCATACTGTGTAGGAAATACATTATTTTTCCTTTCCTTTTATATGCCTTCCCGTGTTGTTTGATTACATTTCGTGCAGATTATTCTCCAGCAGAATGTTCCTCTAAGAATTTCTCTACAAGAATTTGGGGGATGGAAAACTCCAAATAGGAAGAGTGAGCATTGGAGTGCCTTCGGCGCCCCTGGCACTTGCTGCCAACACCTGCCAGATCCACGATGAAGTGGATGGGTCTAAATATGCAGCCATGCTCCATTACTCTGATTTTTTCCTACATGGTCAAGGTCTAGCTGTTCTCGGTTGTTTTTTTCATTAGGATGTGTTTGCACTTCGTGCTGATCACATTGAGCATGGGGAGCTGGCACATCTGCACAACACACGGTAATTCTTTTTTTCACCCCTTTCCTCTCCCTTCCTTCTCTCTTCTCTCCATCTTTTGGTTCCCTTCCCTTTTGAAAAAGACCTCTCTCCAATTTCCTGTTATGTATCTCTTATTTGTCTCTTTAATTCCTCCATACTTTGGGTTGCTCATATTTTTGATATTTAAACTTTTCCCTCTGATTTATTTTACCTAATACTATTGTCTCAAAGTGCATCCATTTTCCTACAAATGACTCACATTTCTCCTTCCTTACCACAGAGTAGTACATCTCTGTATATACATATCATGTTATCTTTACATCTACAGATCCTTTCTTTTTGGACTTTTTCTTTTTTTTTTTAAGACTGGCCTTTTTAAGCCTTTGGTTGATTCTTTTCTTTCTCTTCCCTTAAGCTCAAGGAACTCCTCCTTAAATATTCAAAATTTGATCTGCTCATTTGTAAGAGGACTTCTTTGTAAACTTTGCTTCTAGTGTATGGATCTTCTGGCTTATTCTTCCTGCTGCAGCAAAAAAATAAATCCTTTAAAAGATTTCCCTGAGTTTCTATGGTGAGCCCCAATTTCTAAGAAAGAAAGTCACTCGGGCTTGTAGTTTCTTCAGCAGAGGGCTGGGAGCTGCACCTTTGTCCATATTCTTTGGACTTCCTCTTCGCGTGATTTTCTTTCCCACCCCTCCAAAATGTGTAGTCGCTGCCTGATGTGTGGATCCCTTTATCGTTCCAGTGATGAATGAGCTTGTCTGGAGCGTGTCAGCTCATGGGTTTCGAAAGATAAATGACCACCCTTTTGTGGAAAGAAATAGCCTCTACATGTTTCCCTGAAGCAACGAGTCTGTTTCTCTTCTTTGTTCCTGAGTGTGTTTGAGAGGATCTTCCTCATTTCCAGAGACAGTGGGGAGGGCAGTGGCTGCAGTGGTAGGCTGTGGCATCAGCAGCACGAGGAGGAATAACAAGAAATGTGCAGTGCTGTGGCCCCAGACTTGTGCCCTAGGAGCCGAGAGTGGGCCCAGAGCATAATGTCCACGTGATTTTTTCTTATATTATCACCCACATGGGCCTGCACTGTAAATATTTGTTCCACTCTCTTTTTCATCAAAAATTCCAAAAATATATAATGCTATATATGTTTTGTTTTTCATCAGTTCCTTTCATCTTTTTGTTTCATCTTTGTTCCTTAATATGTTTATAGAAATGTCTTTTCTCTTTCATAGCCCTGTTTCTGTCCTTGTAATAAAATGTGATGGTTTCATTTTATTTCTCCACTGTGTTTATTGAGCTCTGAAAACTTATATTTTATCCTGCTGTCTAATCACCTCATTCTTGAGATCTTTTATTTGTGCTGTGAACTCTTGGTTCATAGACTTGATCACTCCTTAATGGGTTTAAAATTCGGGAAGAGGAGAGACTTTGGTCCTGATTCTTACGTGCTCCATGCCTGTATTTTTCTGAAAGTTATTATGGAATCACCGTTTATTTTTCTTTTTTTCTATCATTTCCCTGTTTTCTTACTGTATCTTTGACAGTGTTTTTTTCTTTACATTAAGTATGTTCTAAAGGGTGAGTTTTTCCCTATCAGGAGGAGATTTATATCAGGACAGAGCTGACACTGAGTTTCCCGTAGCTGGGGTCATCAATGACTGGTGTTCATAGTCACGTCATCTCCTCATCTCTGGCAAAGGGAATAGCCAGTTTTCAGTCTCTTCTCCTACACTGCCAAAAAGAATGTATGTTTCCTATATATATGGCTTCTTGATAGGTTTTCTTCTTCATTGCTATCTTTTGTTTTTTAATTTCTTGGGTCAGAACTGGGTCTATGAAATCTAGGCATTTAGGTTTTGCAACTTGAAGCGTATTCCTTGCCTTAAATAATTATCCTTTGCTAGCTGTGTAATCTGCGACTTCAGTGCCTTTGCTCTGGTATTTCCTCTCTTTAACACACTCTGGTGTGATCACTATGGCTGTGGTGAGTGTAGGTGTACAAATTGCAAGAGAGCATAATTAGAATTAGCAGCTACTAATCTTGACCTGCAGATGCATATATTGCACTAGAGGTTCAGCTGTCTCCATCTCTTGTACTTAGAGTGAGCAAATTCTACGCATGACCTGGTTTACTTATGTAGCGTGAAAAATAAAATTTTACTACCTTTGGAGATGTAAACCTGTTTGTTACTTTAGCATAATTTACCCTGTCTTTGAGACAGAAGAGAAACACCTGCCTTTCCCACCCTTCCCATGCTGGTCAGAGGAGGCATGGCTTGGGCTGCTGCTCTTGCTCCCCAAGTTCTCTTCCCTCACCCTCCCACCAACGGGCTGGAAGACTTGCTTCATTGCCCTACCAGGTAGTTTCGCAGCTCCTCTTCTCCAGGCCACTCCAACCAAAATAAATGCAGCTTATTTATTAATATTATTATTTGTTAATAAATGCTGCTCCTGTTACTTCAGATGCTGCTTCCACCTCTTTGAAGAAGGTAGGGGGAGAGGGGTATCCTAATGTAGCTAATATCAGGGAGGGAAAGACCTGGGCCCATTATTAATATTTCCAACCTCCTAGAATTCCTGTTAGCCATGATGAACTAGTAAGCCTTCATGAAGATTCCCTGGTTTCAGCCCCAAGATCCAAGGGTTGTCAATCAAATAGCTCATTTCACCCCACCCATCACTGCCATGACAGCTATGGCTGTCCTGGAGCCCTGCACCAATTGGACCAGTCACAGGACTGCACTTAGGCCAATCAGCAGGCCCAAATTTGAATCACTTGTGGAGTTGCAGTTGGGCCAATCAGAGGCCTGCAGCCATTGTATAAGCACATATATTTCTTGAGTTAGTCTAGGAAGGCTCCCTCCAGTGTACTGCTTCTCCCCGGCCATGTGCTGCATTACAAACCCTATTAAAATAATGACCTAGTTTGGTAGTCTTAAAAATTTGCTTGCCAAAAGTTCTGTAAATCTACTCAGGACTTTTATCCTGAGTAGTGTGGCTTATGCAGTCCTCTCAAAAGAAAGAGTAATGAACACAAGGGGCTGTTTGCCCTGAAGAGCTCTAGAAATCACAGCCAGTGAAGAGCAGCACCAGAAACCAGCACCTAACAGAGTCTACCTCTGGTGACTGGCAGAAGCTGGCGGTGGCTGGTAATGGGCTGCATCTATATTACCCAGCAGCCACTTGTCCTCTGTTGGCATCCAGCACTATCCGGTGTCATCTGGTGTCATCAGGACTATCAGCAGAGCCATACTTTGCCAATTTGTGATTTTCATCTGAATCCAGCCAAAGAACCTTCAGGGGATTGGCGCCATTTTGACTCGTGCGGTTGGTTCACTGCTGAGATCTCTACCCTTGAGAGCATTTGGAAATATATGGAAACATTTTTTGTTGCCACAATGACAGTGTCCAGAAGCCAAAGATACTAAATCTGCAGTATTGCTTACAACAGTCCTACTCGACAAAGATTGCTTTTCCTGAAATGTCAGGGGTACCTTCCATGACAAACTCATTGACTTGACAGATACAGCCAAGTTGCTTTCCTGAAATGATTGCCTGATCCTAAAGTCTTGCCTAAATTAGATAATTTTGTTATCTCTTATTGTCTTCTCTTTTAGCTCATTCATATAATTACTATCTATAATCTATATACACACTATTACATATTCTGTATTCACACTATATTATATATTATGTAATATATACTTCTAAATATACTATCCACATATAATTTATGTATACATTGCATTCCTAAGTATAATATCAATGCATGGACTATCAGACTTTATTCATTTTCTTAAATATTCTCACATAGTCTAGCATGGTACCTCGGACCAAACTGTTGGTCAGTAAATACTTATATATTTAATTGGGCTGATGTATCACCTAGAGTCCATATTTGATAAAATGCTTTCCGTATTCTAGATGCACATTAGTAAATTCAGGGCTCCCCTTTTGTTTTCTGTAGTTTGAACTGACAAGAAACTTGAAAAATAAACAATTGAAAAAGACATTCCCTAAAGGTAACCATCAAGTGTAATAAGGCTCACATCAAATGGCCCAGCTGTCACAGTAAAATACAGCCTATTGACTTCCTTCTCACTAGGGAAAAGCACCGTATGCCACTTACCACAGACAGCATGGAGAGAAAGTATTACCCTGAGAACTGTGGGAGGGACTGCCCTGTGCTGCTGAACGAAGGGAGCAAAATAAATCTGGCTTGTAGCAGGTAACCACGTTTTTATATAAGTGGGGAGGGAAGATGTAATTATCCAACTTTAAGGGTCAGAAAAAATAACACCATAGTTAAAATCACTGAGGTAATCGGCATTTTTTTAATCACTAAAAAATGAAGCCATTAACTACCAACTAGGTGCAAACTCCTCATGGAGAAGAGCAGGGTGGGGAGGAAGACGGTCTCTTCTGGGCTGTTGGAGTCTTATCAGGGAACTAAGCCAGTACAATAAAGAAATTAATTATCCATAGACAAACGTTTTAATGGAGGGAGTAAGAAAATTAAGTGTGATGTAGGAAAAAAGGAGATTATTTCTAATTGGACGGAATAGTGAGTTGAATTTAAAACCAAAGAAGCTGTAAATGGGATCTTAAAAGAAGGCTAATGTGAGTCACTGAAAAGTATGTAAATAATGCGGATTCCCTTACCTTAAGTCAAGATTAAGAGTTACAGTGACTGACACTGGTAAAATGTTTTGCAGTTAAATGATGCTGTTGCTTACATTATTCACATGGCTGTATCAGTAGGAAGTGATCGTTTATGTCTTTAGAACCTGAGAAATTGCAAATGCTAATGCTTTAAAAGTTAGGATGCATGCAGTAATTTCTCATTGGTTCTCGGTTTCCAGTTGCAGAAGCATGTATGTCTAGGATGGGTTTGTCCTGCAAAACATCACCCTCTGGATGTCACTTCAGTCCACTGACATTGACCCCTTACAATATCTCATTAGAGAATCAAAGATAAAAACATCATTTAAAAATTTCTGAGTGAACTACATTATAAATAAGATTAAAAACTCATATAGCCTAATGCTAATGTTTATATTTGTTGAATTAAAGGAGTTGATATGGGCTCGTCAGCAGTATATTTCCTTTGGCCTATACTTGTACTGATTAAATGTGAAACATATATGCTACTTTTTATTTGAGAACTAGCAACTTCATAATGTACTGAATCTTCATAATTTATAAAAGTCCAATGTATAATTATAGTTAAAATGAAGGACAAGCTGTTCAAATATATGTCAAAGAGTACAGTCCTTAAGAATTCTGAGCCCAAAATAGCTTATTTCATTTCTTTGCATAACATTCATTTCAACAAGCTACCTCTCTACTCCCTTGCTCCTTATCACTGTCCCGAGGAAGGAACTCGTAGTGACCCCGCTTGTAATCTTTGTAGGCCCATTGGGTATTGTATGGGTGAACATCTGGGGATGTTGTTCTTTGCTGTCCGGTGAATCAACAGAAGAGCAGATGGGTCCCGGGTGTCTTGCAGCCCGCTGAATCTTCGGGATTGCTGATACTAAGCCTCACAGTATCACGCTGTCAAATTCGAAGACTCTGGGGAAGCTGCTGATGGGAAGTCCAGATAGCCCAAGAGAGATAACTGCTCTTGGTGATAAAATGCACAGCTTTCTTGGAATTTTAATTTACTCCAGAATTTCCTACCAGTGCATGCTGGGTCACTTACTAGGATTTGTGAAAAGCATAAAGTATATATAAAAAAAGAAATTTGGTGATAAACTAGTATGTTTGTAGTGTTTTCCAGTTTATTCATTATGCAGTTTATTCATAATGGTATACTGATGTTAGGAATTCTTATCCTCGTTGTAAAGATAGAGCATTGAGGTCTAGAAAGCTTAGATACGTTGCCTGAAATATTTGCTAGTGGGTAAAGATGCTGAAAACAAAACAAAACAAAACACATTATGCAAGAAACTGCATGTACTCTTATGTATCTTTGCAAATTTAATCTTCTTAACATCCTGTGAGGATCTTATAGTAGCCCTATTTGTAATAAACAGATGAGGAACTAGGTAGTAGAGATGACTTAGTTTAAGGCATGAAGCCTGGCTGTGAACCTACACTTTTAGGCTCTAAAACCTATTCTTAACATTTTTGTTGTGGTGCAGTCCAACTCAGTGTGGCATTTTCTGACTGCAGTTTGAGATGTCTGCCCATACACGATGCAACGGTAATGTCTATGAAGTGCTTCGTACACTATCTGGCACATCAAACAAATTCCATAACAGGGGAGCTACTAGTCTTGTACGAATTACAGTGCTACAGTTGCCTGTTACTTTTATTATAAAGATTTCTGAAGGTCTGATACCTATGGTTGGAGTCATGGCATACTAGATTCTACTGTGCTTTCCTCTGTATATGGCACCTTTTCAGGTTGCAGATGGAAAGACTGCGATTTGCTGACAAAGGGTGACTTTTCTAAAAGTCGAGTAAGGCTGGCAAGATGTGGCAGAAAGTTCCTACTGTGCTTGACTATGTGGTACACGTTTACTGACCAAGTAACCTGTGAGCCCACAATATCATTTTTGAAATGCTTTGCATTTACCAAATTCTTTCAGACACAGTCTTTCACTTAAGCCACACAACGCTTAGGGCTGTTATTGTCCTTATTTCACTCAACAGAAAACTGAGACCCAAAGGCAGAGGTTAACTAATGACCCAGTTCACCGAACTAGGAACCAAAACCGTTCCCTGACTTGAAATTCAATGCCTTTTCCTCCCCATAACATTGCTGCCTCGTGTTTGCATTAAGATTTCCATCCTTTTACGAGCCACCAGAATCTGAAAATGTGAATGCAATGAATTTCACAGTGGGTGGCTTTATGAAATGCATGAGCAAAAAGAGAACTTTGGTGAATTTGATATTGAATTTTTAAAAACTTCTTTCAAGAAATCCTCTTCCAATGCATGTATTTATTTAGCCCATACATTAGGCATGAAATTAAATTAAATATTTTTTGGTTTATAATAAAGCAGGGGAAAGGAATGTTGGGAAAAGCCTTCAGCTCAAATTCACACATTTTTAAATGTAAAAACGTTTTAAAATATCATGTCAAGATAATTACACATCTTACCTAGCTGATTATGCTCCAGTCAAGGTTGTGATGGCAGCTGTGTCTTATTTATCTTACATTTCCCACAATCCCTGACCCAGTATTTTACTTTTTGAATAAATTAGTGGGATGTAGCATGAGGAACCCAGCTCTCTAGGAGCTCATGGACTATACTGAGAAATGAGATGTGGAGATCAGTCTCATAAAATATGAAATTAATGAGTGATTATTTCTAGTTGGAATGATCAAGGAAGGCTTCACGGAGGCACTTGTTTAATGACAGGTAAGTAATGAAGATTTCTTCTTGTTTTTTACAGCAACATGGATAAAGTAGTCTAATTAAAATAAGAAGTAGGAGATTTAAATCTCCAGTACCTTGTAGAAGGGCCTGGGAGTCATTGAAGACAATTTTGTTAAATGAATAAGTACTTGAATCTTTCCAACAAAATGTTTAATGTATTACTCTTTAAACATGAAATGTTGTGCAGAAATCCTGGTATTAACTTGGAATCAGTTAGACTAGAAATGTCAAAACACTCTGATCAAAGATCTTGCCATTTTCTGTTTGGTCCTTTTAGAACAAAGAAATCACAGAAATATCTTAGAGAGTGTTTTATTCTTGCAGAGATTTAATAAGCTTGTATAATTCAGAGAAGCACTCTGAATGTATAATCAAACAGTAATATAAACATCCTTGAAATATTGCCTCGCTTCTTTGAAAGGGAGAACACCAAGCCAAAAGTCTTTGGTTATGTCCTCATTCCTAATTTACTCTTGGCAGTCTTGACTATAAATGCTAGAGTATGGGGTTTCCTGCTTCATCCTGAATCTAGCTTACACTTCAGCCTGTGCATTAATCATTTGATTTTATTTCTTTGCATAGAAAACTACTCAAAGTACCTTCTAGGTTATGCTTAGAGTGACAACTTTTATACCAATAATAAAAAAGGCATTATTTACCATAAGGCACTTTCCCACTTGCTTTTCTTTGCTCGAGAGTAAAATAATAATGCTTCCACCTGAAATTTAAGCTTTTTAAAAAATGTTTACTAAATTTTACCCCGAATTCTAATCATTAAAAGAATAAATAAGAGTCTAAAGTATTAATCGTGGAGGTGGGATTTCAGTTAGCTTTTAATTATAGCTATAAATAATAAATGTGTTCAGGGGATTTTCCAAATATTGTACCTTCACTTAGAAACGCTTTTAAAGAACTGTATAAAGGATAATATCAACAATGTTAACATTACTAATATAAATTATTTAATGATTTTGATGATCACATTTGAAGTCCAGTATATTCTCCCATTTGGAAGACACCTCATTTTGACTGGATGACTACGTAGTTTAGTAATGTTCAGAAAATTTGATACATAAAATAATGGACACATCAAAAATTACTAAATTAGTCATTTAGTACTCTGAGGTAAATCCTGTCCCCTGAAAATGTACATAGTGTATTTTTGGAAACTTTGTATCAGAAATGGTTGAAAAATGCATTTCGTACTAGGATAAACTATGAGCTTTTTATAAGACTTGTCAGAAATTTGTAAAGTTCAGAGAATCATTATTCCCATCTGTTCTTATAACTATGTATCATGTTTCTATGTATTTATAATGGTTATGATTATATGGCTATCCTTACTTTGAATTCAAAAATAAAAGAATAATGGGAATAGTTGAACATAGTTTGTAAACCATAGAAAATGAGACTTGAAACATTTAGAGGCAAAAAGATGTGCTTTCATGGTGAGATGTACCAAAGTGGGACATGTTTCAAAGGGATATTAAGTTCCTTCACCAAGGCAGTAGTTTTCAAACCACACTGAACAGGAGGAATCACTTGGGGAGCTAGTTAAAAATAGGATTTCTGGCACCATTCCTGAAGATTCTCCAGCACGTGTAGTATGCTTTTAAATAAACATGGCCATACCTTGAAAAACACTAAAAGGTGAGTTACATTCTAGTCAGTAACAATGCAGAGACTGTTCCTGAAAGCAACAGTGCTCCCACCAAGAACAAAGCATCGTAGGGCAGCTAAAGAGCGTGCAGTATGGCAAAGGTTCAACAGTTGATTTTGATACATTCGTTCTCTTCTTTATCCCCCGCTTTACTTGTTCTAAAGATTAATATTCTGAATGTATAATTAGAAGGGTTATACTGAAATAAAATTCATCAGTAGAAATCAGGGACGCCACACCAGACCCTTCTGATAATTTCAGGCATTTACAGCATGTGGACAAAAGAGAGGACTACATATAACTGAAGATAATAGAAGTCAGTAAAATGTTAAAAATATATGATAGTGTGCATTTTATATGTCCTCTGAGTGCCCATGTGTTAAATAAAGATTTATTCTCCAACTTTGCACTCTTTTGAGGTGGTGCAAACTAAGAATTGGGCCCTACTTGAAGGTCTTCCAATCACTGCACAGAAAGGCTTGTTTTTGGAAGGGATAGTGGAACCCGAGCCTGCTCCCTTCTCTCTTTCCATGGCCATGGGGTGAATGATTTGGCTCTATTATACATTCCTGCCATAATATGCTGTCTCCTGCCCTTGCCCACCACAGGCCTAAAACCGTCAGGTCTTCACCAGTTCCCAGGAATAGAACAGAAGAAGGAAACTAGAAATGCCTAGCGATCTTGATAAATTGACAATCAGGCCAGAGAGCCCAAGGCAGCCACAGCGTAAAAGGCAGAGCACTAGAGAACATATTGCTGCACAAAAAGGACCAGTTTTCTGTTGTCCCACCTAAGAAAACTCAAAAGCATGAAAAGAAAGAATTAAATCACTTTTGTGCCTTGGAATAAACCTCAAGAATAATTTATGGGAGCATAAAAATATCTGGCACCCAAGTAGGTAATATTTCTAATTCTTGCCCCAATTAATAATCAGTAAGTATACAAAAGAAAATAAAGGAAAACATGAGCCCTAATAAGGAAAATCAATCAATCAAAAGTGACTCAGAAATTACAGATATTAGAGTTATCAGACAAAGATATCGCTATGGCTTGTCGTCTTAAAGCCTCATGTGATCATGGGTGGGGCTTCTCAGAGGTGGCAGATTCTAGGGTGTGTAAATATGGATTAAGGGTGTGTGATAACTAAATTAGTCCATAGATTGGTTTAGCATAGTTTTGAGTGTAGATAAGAGAAAGTTCCCTCCTGAGTGTGGCACCATCCACCTGGGTGTGGCTTGTAGCCTGGACGGAATAAAAGAGAAGGGAGTCTTTATGCTGCTGCTTTGCTGCATCCTGCCTGTGGACTGTTTCTCCTCTGCTGTGCCACCCTTCCTTGCACTTAGCCAGCCATGGCTGCAAAACTGAGCTGAAATGAACCTTTCCTCCTATAAGTTGTGAGTTTTGGGTATTTTGTCTCAACAACAAAAACGTAACTAAGACCGATATAAACACAATTATAAATTGATTGATATTGAGAAGACCGAACGTTTTGGGAGAACTAGAAAATATTTTTTGAGATCCAAATTGAACCAGTATACTAAGTGATATGTAGAACACTTCACCAAACAAGTGCAAAATATGTTTTTTATGCACTCTCAAAACATTTAGTACAATGGATTGTATTATGCTCCATAAAAAAATTTTATTAAATTTAGAAGGATTCACAATGTATGATTATGCTTTGAAAAAATGGAATTAAATTATAAATTAATTAAAGAAAGTTACTAGGAAAATCCATAAATACTTGAAAATCAAGAAATATACTTTTAAATAACCCATAGTTGAAGACAAATCAAAATGTAGGTTAGACTAAGAGAAACTAGTGGGATATGTGAAACAGATTAGCATATATATTAAAATATTTTTGAAATGATGGTATAGGTAATTTGCATAATCATCTGAATGTACCTATGAACCTCTCTCCATTTCCTGTTTATCTACCTTCCATTTTGCTCATTTGCATATATATATATATTGAGTTTCTCATATTAGAGAAATCATGCTATATTTAAGCTTGTGTGTTTGACTTATTTTGCTTAACATTATTTTCTCAAGGTGTATCCATTAACCTACGAATGCTTCAAGTTTATCTTTTTTATGGCACAGGAGTATTCCATGGTGTATAAATAGTACATGTTCCTTATCCATGCATCTGTTGATGGCCATATACACTGTTGCCAAGATCTAGCTATTGTAAATTGCCTTGCTATAAAGATGGGTATGCGTTTGTCCCTGTAGTATGATAATTGTACCTTCTTTAGGAAGATATCTAGAAGGAAGATAACTGGGTCAAATGAGATTTCTATTTTTAGTTTCTTGAGGACTCTTCACATTGATTTGCATAGTGGCTTTACTAGTTTGCATTCCCACCAACAATGTAAAAGAGTTAATTTTTCCTCACATCTTTGCCAGCATTTATTTTTATTAAATTTTTTTGTTGATAGCCATTTTTTCTGGGATAAGATGACATCTCAAAGCAGTGTTAATTTGCATTTCTCTAATGGCCTGTGATGCTGAACATTTTCATGTGTGTATTAGTATCTGTTTCTTCTGTGCATGAATCTTTTTTGTTAATGTCTTATATTCTGAATAACTACTTTGAAGATAATGATACATAGTGTATTAACTATTGTCATTCTCTTGTTAATTTTTATGAAATTTTGTCTTATTTTTTCATAAAATAAAAAAATAAGCAAGGAACAGAGGCAGGTTGAAAACTAATTGCACTAAATAAATAGGAAAAGCAGCACTTGGGAGAGGCTGGGGCAGGAGGATCACTGTGAGTTCGAGATCAGTCTCGGCTGCATAGTGAGTTCAAGGCCAGCCTCAACTACACAGTGAGACACTGTCTGAAAACACAAAAACAAATTCAAATGAGGCCATAATCAAAGGCGTTTGTGTCCTTATGAGAAGAGGAAGTGTTTGGGAACCAAGAGAGACATGTCACATGGTACACACAGGTGCACAGAGAAGGGCCATGTGAGCACAGAGCATGACAGTCACCTGCACCTTTTGGTAGAGACCTCCCAGAAGCCAGTACAGCTCACATTATCATTTCAGACTTCTTGCCTCTTCCATGTGTGAAGTAAATTTTTGTAGTTTAAGGTACCCAGTCTGTAGCAGGTTGCTACAGTAGCCCCAGAAAACTAATACAAACGTCTAGGAAGATTGGTTAGGAAAAAAGGAAAGAAAGAAATGAGCAGTATCAGCAAGGAGACAGCTGACATTACCACATACAACTTTGTTCTAGTTTAATAAATCAAGAACAAGTCCCTTGAAAGGCACAAAAAACAATTCTTGCACAAAAACAACTCAAGAAGATAGTGAAATTCTCAATTCCACAAATATATTACAGAACTTGAAATTGTTATTAAAAACATTCCAGGAACAATCACGGGTCCATATGGCTTTGTTAGAAAATTCTATGTAAAGAAGTAACTGCACTAATGTGAGCACATTTTTACAGAAAACAAATGAGGAAATACTCTCAACTCATTTTATGAGGTCATTACTTTGATACTCAAGTCAGAAACATACAGTAAAGAAAAATAAAAAGGTCAGGTCAAAAGGATGTGTAGGAAAAGGAAAGGAGAGGCTTTCTCTGTCTTCATCTAGTTCTAAAAATTCTCGTTTGATTTTGGAGTCTTTCTGGCCCTGCCACATCATGAGGTGTGTGTGTGTGTGTGTGTGTGTGTGTGTGTGTGTGTGTGTGTGTGTACAAGTGTTAATAAAACAGCAGAAACGCTGGGCCTCAGATAGTTCCTATTTTTGTGTTCTTATAAGAGCCGGAGAGAAGAGCAGCCTTCCCCCGCCCTGAGGGACCATTCACTGTTGGTCTACAGCAGTGAGCAGCACGAAGTCTTGCGTGGATTTCTGTACCCTCCTCGTGTCTGTGGCACTGCAAGGAGATGCAGCCTGTGTCAAATGCCCAGGTTTTTCCCCCACCTCATTTTATTACGTGAATTTTAGAGGAGGTTTAGCAAGGTACAGAGATTTCCCACATGCCCTGTGGTTCCACACGTTCACAGCCCACACATGCCCCAGATACTGTTACAGCTGGTGAACCTGTACTGACCCGTCGTTACCCACAGGCCGTGGTTTACGCGAGGGTTCAGCTTTGTTGTCATACTTTTTTTTTTTTGGTACCGGCGATTGAACTCAGGTCCTTGCGCTTGCAAGGCAGGCCACCGAACCGCTGAGCTAAATCCCTGGCCCTGTTGTGATACATTTTATGGCCATGGGCAAAGGTATAATGGCACGTACAGTGTCACACGGAGTATTTTCACTGGCCTAAGGTTTCTGTGTTCTGCTCATCAAACATCCACTTTTTACTGTTACCATAATTCTTTTTTTTTTAGAATGTCATAGAATCGAGATCACTAAGTATATCATTTTGTGTTGCTTCTTTCTTTCATTTACTGATATGCATTTCAGATTCCCCCTATCTTCTGGTAACTTGATCGCAAACTTCCTTTTAGCACTGCACCGTATCTCATTGTCCGGATATTTCAGTACTTATCCATTTTCCTACTAAAGCACATCTTTATTGCTTCCGAGATTGATGATTATGAATAAAACTACTTTAAACATTTGTGTAAGGGTTTTTGGGTGCATTTGTTGAAAAACCCTCCAGAAAGGATGAGTTATCAAGAATTCAAAGGGTAACAAATGCTGGGATACTGGTGATGAGAAAGGAACCCTTCTACATTGTTCATGGGAGTGCAAACTAGGGCAATCAATTTGGAAATCAGTATGGAGACACCTCAAAGAACTAAAATTAGGAATTCCATATAACCCAGGTACTTCCCTTCTAGGGATCGTCCCCAAAGAACTAAAGACATCACACTACAGAGATATCCATATACCGATGTTCATAGCAGCACAGTTCGTAATAGCCCTATCCCAGAAGCAGCTGGTATACCCATCAACGAGTGAATCGATAAAGAAAACATGGTGTCTGGAATACTACTCAGCTGTACAGAAGGATGAATTTGAGACCTTTGTAGGAAAATGAATGCATCTGGGAAATAAAAAGTTGGATAAAATCAACCAGTCACACAACCTTAAATACCATATGGGGTCTCTCATTTGAGTAAGGAGAAAAAGAAGTAGAATCAAGATATGCTATGTGTAGGAACCGACTAACCTAAATGAATGTAAACATTATGCGACATAAACACGAGCTAAGAATAATAAAAGCAGTGAGAATGAACATGGGGATGGGGGATTTAGAGGTGGAAGGCGGGAGGTGGGTGGGAAGTGGAAGAAAATGTACAAAGGAGCTGTGTTATGTACATGCACCCACTCCTCAAAGCGAATGCACACATCACCTACTTCAAACAGGTACTAATAGGAGAAAAGAGAAAACAGTGAAACACAAATATATATTCTCTGGGAAAATGCCAAGAGAACAGTTTCTGTATTGCATGATGAAACTGTTTGGTTTTATAAGAAACTGCCTGACTGTCTTAGAAAGTGGTTATACCAGTTTACATTTCCATGAACAAAGAGTGAGAATTGCTGTTGCCTCAAATCCTTTCCAGCATTTAGTGTTGTCAGTGTTACAGATTTTGAGCATTCTAATAGATGTGTAATGATATTTTATAGCTTCTAAAATTTACATTTCTCTGATAGAATATGTTATGACAGATAATTTTGTACAATTACCTTCCATCTGTACATCTTTTTAGGTGAGATGTCTGTCAAGATCTGATTTAGTTTTTATTGGAATGTTTGTTTTTTTATTGTGGGATTTTAGGTGTTCTTTGCATATTTTGGACAACAATCCTTTGTTAGATATTCTCTGTGTGAGACTGTCTCTCTAATTATGGCATAGAAATTTGCCATGTAGCCTCACTTCACTATACATCCCAGAAGTTGTTTATTTATTTTTTCATTTGTTCAGATTTTTGCCTTGGTGTAGGACAGAGTGACAACTGCTGCATTCCTTTCATCATAGGCCAGGATGTACCTCGGTGTTGATGGCAGTGGTGTGAGATACTGCTGGAATACTAAATTATGTAGAAATTGGACATCTGTGAGAGTTCTTGAAAAAAGAGTCTCTTAGATCTTTATGTAGATGACTACATGGGATGAGGAAAATGATTGATTCCTAAGCTTTCGGACTCTTCTTTGATTTGCCTAACAATTACTTGGGAATTAAAAACAGGATAGGAGACTTGACTTGGCCAAAATAGGTGATGACTTGGAGGCACTTGGTTAAAAGAGATTGATTCAACTGAATAACCACTTCTGGACACACACACACACACACACACACACACACACACACACACATAGACCTATGGAAGAATTTCCATGTGTGAAAATAGAAAGTCCATTTTCTGAGCAGAAACATGAAGGAATACCCCCACAGTTACTTATTCCGTACATGAATGGAGAAGTGGAATCAATATGAATTGTGAACTTTGCCTGAAGTACACACACTGTGACTAACTGATCTAAGAAACAGAAAACCCACTTTCCTAGTTGCTGAGTATCTACTGCTCTCTACTAACCTCAGTTGCTTTTTTCTTTGTGCTTTCTTTTTAATCTCAGAAATTTGCTTCTGGAAAGAACAGAAGCATGGTTTAAGGGAATATGAAGTCTAGGCGAGTAGACATGGGAGAGCACTTGGTTACTGCATGTTAATATATTTCTTCATTCATTAAAAACTGCACATCAAGATCCTAAAAGGTATTGCAAATTGCAAATACAGAATTACAGTCTTGCCTAAGTCTTAATGTACAACACACTTTTTTAAGAAAGGAGAACAGAAGAGAGTAGATTCTGGAAAATTCAACCCATCTGATGACACAGAAGAAGCAATATGCAGTGCTGTGTTCCATTTATAAACCAGTAGGTTCAGTGAGGTGACCATTTTCAGCTCTTAAATAAATGTAACTCCACGCCTGGGCTAGGTGACTGTTGTAGAGCTGGAATAGCTGAGGACCTAGTAGGCACTTTAAAAGGACATGAGTGGACATCTGAGACATGAGCTGAACATGGCCTGAAGAAAAACATTGAGTATAAGCAATGTAATACGTTTTCATACGTACAGAGATGTTACGAATGAGTTATACGTATTCTTCCTAAATCTGTACCCTGGGAAATAGGTTAAACTTTGAATGGAGTTAGCAAGAGGGTGAGTATTACCTACCATTAGAATCTTTTTATAATAATAAATATGTTTGAAGAGAGATCATCTCTAATTTACAAAAGATTCTACCTCAGGTTCTACATCCACCAGAAAGATATTTGCTTTGATTTCCATGGGCCAAATCTGTTTTAACTTTTTCTACACTTCTATTCTTTGAAGCCAGTAGCATGCAGGTTATCCCACAGTTAATTTCTACTCATGTAAACAATATGCACATATAAGAACAGGATATACATTATATATAATATATGTGTATATATTAAGGTAAGTGGATTGCTATCTTCTGAAGTTCATCCAAGCAAGGCTTCTCAGTCCTGAAACTTTATTTAGAGCCTGTAAACAAGGAGGGAAATTTCAGCCATAATTTAGATCTTTCTGAGGCAGGCGTGGCACCATTGCACTAAATCCCCAGCCCTAGGGATTTTAAATATATATCCAGGTAACAGTCAAGATTAGGCCATGGAACTTATGATGGTAAGAGGTAGAAGATAAACTGTAGATTGGGGTCTGATTTATGACGACCACAGAATGGGAGAAAGTATGATTTGAGAAGCCATGTGTCTGATAAGATCCTTCTATCAAAAAAAGTACAAAGGACTTACACAACTTATAAAAGACCTATACAACTGAATCATAAAAACATGAATAACTTAACTTTAAGAATTAAACAATGGAGGCCAGGGATTTAGCTCAGTGGTTCTGGCACCTACCTCATAAGCACAAAGGGCCTGAGTTCAATCCCCGGTCCAAAAGAAGATTTACAGTGGATATGAATAGACAGGTATCGAAAGAAGATACATAAATGGCCAGAGACACATGAAATGATGCTCAGAATCCTTAGTCTTCCGGGAAATAAAAATGAAAATGATGCTAGATACTTTTTCAATCTATCAGGATGGCTGTAATGAAAGAATTAGAGAATAGCAAATATGAGAAAGGAAGAGGAGTAAGAACCTCATGCACTCTGAACAGGAATGTGAATTATTGCAGTCTGTCTAAAAATCTATATGGGGTGCTCCAAACAGTAAAATATAGAGATACCATTTGACCCAGCAATTTAACTTCAGGTTTTACAGAAGAGAAATAAAACCATATATTCACATAAAAACTTGTACATTAAAATTGGTAACAACTTTACTCATAATGGTCAAATGATAGGAACATCCCAAATACTCACCAACTTATAAATGGACACACAAATGTGGTGTGTACATGGCATGGCTTGTACCTAGATGTCCCTCCAAGATCCCTGCCTATGAGTGTGTGAGGCCTTTTGGGGGACTTTATTCACCTAAATCATGATGAATACAAAAGCATGCTCTACTCTTAGTACCCAAAGTGGTAGTGCTTTCTACCACTTCTATTAAAAGGAACTTGTGTATTTTAGAGAAATAGCTGATTCTTAGTTTGGGACAAAATGAAATGTACAAAATGATCCTGGAAAAATTTTTTATATTGGAAAGGAAAATGGCTCTTGAAGATTAGCTGAGACTTGCTAAAATAAATCAGGAGGTAAATGGAAGCTCCCACTAGTCAGAGATGAAATAATTTAAGTGTCAGTTAAGGCAAAAGCTGAGATGGGTTGACTTACATCAGATGTTTAAATCCATGGGTGCAAAATAACCTGACTTATGTTGATTTGTTTTGTTGATTTATTTTAAACTTCTAAAGAGAAAGAATGGAGACTTTCTCCTTTGTTATTCCATGACTATCTTGAGACAACAAAATAACAAATAAAAGGAAATGTCCCTGTGTAGAACAGTTCTAGCTCATGAATGAAAAATGACAAATACAAATATTCAACCCCTTAATGAAATGATGGATCTAACTTATAATCATCAGTAGTTGATAACACCAAAAAAGGATAACCATATGGATTCTGAGGAAAGTATACAGTATACCTGTGAAGAAAATTTGCCCAGGAAAGAAAAAAAAATGTTGTGAATCTGATCAAGGGTCCCAATTTATCTATTCATTTATAAGAAATATAAGTGAAAAAGACCTCAACAAATGGCACCATAGGAATGTAACTAATAAAATAAATATTAGAAACAATACGGGATAAGTGAACTCATTTCCTTAACAGCAACAGAGAGAAAAGCAAGGAACAAAAAAGTGAAGGGAAGAGGTGTTAGTGGGCAGATCCAACCTACCTCCAAGTCTGGACCTCATTTGGATCCTGATTAAAGTGAATATTCTATTTAAAAACCGTTTAAGAGTTTTAAAAGGCTTTCACATGGTGAACATTTTTCATCCATCCAATGCTTTCATTATATGCGATACAAGTGGTACAGAGACGGATGAACTATCTCTATACACGAATGTGCTAGGACAGTGTGGCCGCAGAGTGAGACCTTCCACCCCCACTCCTATAAACTTCATCTCGTGCATTTCCTCCACTTGGTTGTTTATAACGTGCGTAAACTCATTAATCCAAGTTAAAAATTTATAAGCTAACCAGCATATCTGAACTCTGGCTATTTGATGATATTAAAGAATTACTGTTGACACAGTAAGTATAATTATATTATTAAGCCTTCTGAAAAGAATTTTATTTTCTAGAGATATGTGCTGAACTATCTCTGGGCTGTGAAATACCATAATTTATTTTTAAGAAATTGAGTAGGAAAAATGTTTTGGTGAAAAACTACAGATGAAAACAATTGATCATGTGTTAACAGTTACTGAAGTTGGGTAATGGAGTGGATATCTCAGAATGATAATAGCAGTCCTACAACTGTTAATGTTGGAAAACATCAATGATAACACTTTAAAATGAAATAAAACAGAAAAAGAATAGTGTTTTTTTTTTTTTTTTTTTTTTTTTTTTTT
>NW_022900943.1:10664917-10727501 GCF_012274545.1 Fukomys damarensis | reverse complement strand
TCTTTCCCAACCACATCTCTCATTTATTTAAACCCTTTCCAAGGTACAGTGCTGTATTGTCATTGCTCTTTTTTTGTATGCTGCTGACAACATGGTTACAACATGGTTGAACATCCTTTTTTCCTGTGTCCACTAGTCATGTGATTGGTGTGGGGATATTTTATGAGTCACTTTGGGCTTTATCTGGTGTTGTCCTGGGACAGGCAGTCCACTAAGTTGACTTCTGAGATTCCTGCACCATGTTGTGCCTAATAGTATAATCCTCTTCCCTTTTATGTGGATGAGAACTGTGAAGATGATGGATAGCCACAGCCCGGGGTCCCATGGAGTGACAAAGGTGTTGGGATAGTCACTGTTGTTATCTTCTGTCACATGTATCACTTTCACAGTGAGCTGAAGAGAGATGCTTATGCCAACTTTAAAGCAGTGTTGGAAAAGAGCCACATGGCTATAAACTGAGCACAGCTTCCAAGAGCTGGGAGTAAACCCTGGAAGGTAGCTAGGACGAGAACAGGACCCTAACTCTTCTCTCACAAGAACTGAATTCTGCCTGAATGGACTTGGACAGAGATGCTGTGATCCACGTGAGAAAAACGTCCCAACTGACACCTTGATTTCAGCCTCATGAGACTCTGAGCTTGGCAGTCATGCCAGTGCCAGATTTCTGATGTGTGTAATGGTGAACTGAAAACTGGGCATTGCTTTAAACCACTAAACTTGTGGTATTTGTTTTGTAGTAAGCAAACCGAAGTCAATCAGTACCCCTTTAAAATGAAGGCAGTGGCATTGCTGGTAGCAGGGTGAGGAACGCAGGAGGCTGGTGTAGTGATTGGGTTAAAGGAAGTGGAAAGGGGCACAGAGTTTCGGGCTCGAGTTCCCATGGCTCCTCTGGAGCACAGCTGTGAGTCTGCATTACACCTAGATTCTCTCCACTCCATTCTTCTGACTTTCCTTCAGGAAAAAATCTATTTAATAACGACCATCTTTTATTTCAAAAAATTCAAACAGATTCTGTGACCCAAGTGTTTTGTTTTTTTTTTTTTTTTGTTTTTTTTTTTTTTTTTTTGTGGCCTTCGAGTCTACTTCTCACTCAACAGCAACTGAGGGCTTAGCTTTTAAATAAAATCTGGCACTATTATGTAATTTTTATTTAGTTGCTTGGTGAATAATTCTGTTAAATATTTGGAAGTATCTACTTTTTTCAACATCTGCACAAATATATGGTTTAGATATAATTTAACAGGGAAATATTCTTAGTACTCTTTTTGGCTTTAATATTGTAATCAGTAGAGATAATCTACTGGCATATCTTCTTACCAATCGAGGAGAAAAGAAATTTTTTATTAATTTCTTAGTACTCGTGTTATCCTAGACACGCTAGAGGAACATAAAAATAAATAAAATATAGACTCTGCCAAGTACAGTAACTTGTAACTGGAAAGAAAATAGTTGCATTGACACATTCTTCAGTTTCACTAAGTATAGCACTGGTTCATCACCTGACTTCTCTGGGTTTCTGTTTCTTCTGTATAATGGTGAAGAAGTAGATGATCTAACACTACCTTACCAAGGTAGTGATTGGTCAAATGGCCGGGACATCAGCAGCAGACATACATTAAAATTAAGGTGAGTTCCATGCGGAGGTAGAATTAAAATGATACTACCAAGTTTCATTAATATTTGATGGGCTATAAGTTCAAAGAAGACTTTTTATGACTAAGACTGTAAGAAAGGAAAAGTTGCCCAGATATATTATTTATGAGGAAAAAGCAAGTTATAGAAGTATGATTCCATTTTTCTAAATAAGCTAAATATGTATATTCATAGTTATGTGTACAATTAGGTAGAGGACTGAATGAAGAAGAGTCTAGAAGGGCACATACTCAATGAGTAGCATTCACCTTCACAGAGTAGCATAGGATTGGGAAGGCATGATTCTATTTTGTTTTTCATCTGAACTGTCGGGAAGATTTCCAAGAAGCACATATACATTTTTACTACAAAAATCTTACATACAATTTTTAAATACTCATGAAACATCAAAAGGGAGCTGGACCTTGATCATTGAGGGAGCAGGATGGAGTTTAGAGCTTTGACATAAACACCTGGGAAAACAGAGTCAAGAGCAAAGGATAGGGTGGTTGAGCATCCGCATTAGTGACAAGATGGCTATGACAGGTCCAGGGTACTGAGAGGCATGCAATGTATTCAGAGGAACATGACCGACAGGAAAAAGACCTTCAACGTAATGCAAATAAATCAGAAAAATAGGTCCACTTGGTTTTATTAAGGTTCGGAAGCAAATAGACAAGAATGGAGCTTTTCTTGGGGATTTTGATGTTGTCCTGAACACAGATCTAAGGGTGGCTGTTATTTTCTCTAACTACAGGTGCTCTTGAGCAATCTCAGCTTCTGCCTCAGGAATCCAAAGTGATGGCAGAGAGCAGTAAAATCCTCTCTCTGAGCCAGAAGTTATCCCAAATAAAATTTGTAGAGGTGAGTCACTGCGTGGTATGCCTGTGGAAAAGCAGATGGCAGTTTATGTGTGGCTACAACACAGACTGAAATATCAGGACCCAGTCTGTATAGAAACCCGGTTATTTATATTTACTGAAAAGAGCACTGGACCAATAGTCAGAAAATCCCTGTGGTCTTGTATCTTCACTCTGTCACTTGTGTTAGTTCTATGGCCTTAGGTAACATATAATTTCTTAAGTTCCAATAAAATAGGACTTTTACCTATTTCAGAGGATTACTGTGAGAATTAGATTTTGCCTGGCATGTAGTAAGTACTCACAAAATAATGACTGGAATTAATTTTTAAATGGTTATAATGTAACAGTTACTATATAAACACTTTAGTATTTGTTTTAGTTACTTTCCCATTACTAGGACATAACACGAAACATCCACAATTTAAAGGAGGGGGCATTTATTATGGTTCATGGTTTCAGTCCATGGTCAGCTGGCTCCAGGCAGAAATAACATGGTGCAGGTCCCGGCAGAGGAAAGCTGTTTAACCCATGGCAGCCAGGAAGCAGGGGATGGGGGGGCAGAAGGGAGAGAGAGGGAGAGAGAGCAGGAGGACGAGAATCCACCCTCTGATCATGTCCCTGGTGACATACCTCCAAGGAGGGCCTACTTCCTAACAGCAAGTCTGCTATTTCTACTCCATGATCTCAGTACCTTCCACACACACGAGACACGAGAGACGTTTTAGATGTAGAGCATAGCAATGTTGTTTTATTGAACCCTCACAAAATGTTTAAAGTTGGCATTATATTTAACTAAAATGAGGAAACTGAAACTTTCTCCAGAGTAGTTGAGAGCCAGCCTCTGGCTCTGAAATTATCATGTTATACTAGTTATTTGGTTTTGCCTACATTTTTCATATTAGAAAGCAGCAGCGTTCCAAATGATTTCAACCAGAGTGAACAGTGAGAGGTAATGAGCAGAAACAGCAGGAAAGTGAATTATTCATTCTTAAAACATGGTAATCTGAGTCAAACTGTTTAATTAAGGCATATTCTCTGTCAAAGGTGAAATAAAGGCACTTTTATCACTTCTTATCAATATTTTTTTACATAAAGTGGGGAATGTTTGACTTCATCTAAAAAAATCTAAATATACTCGATTTTCAAAATTTGTTTTATACACATGCCTAGTTTCTTTTCAGTAAGGAACATTGTAGAATCTGCACAAATTTATACGCTCTGGTCTTGCCTCCGAATGTGAGGGGGACGATTAGAGAAGTTGTTTCAAATATATTTCTTCACTTTCGTAGAAAATTGGTTTTTAAAGTCTGCCAAATACAATAGTTATGCCCAAACTATGCTTGCGTAGAGGGAATTTTTATTTCCTTTAAAAAAATCCTGAGAGAGGAAAAGTTTCCAATTTCATTCTAACTATAAATCTTTTCCCACAGAGATTTGTTCTCACTTGCTGCCCCCTTTTAGAAAATGACACCACATTTGGTTGGTGAGAACCACTGTTGCCTCCTGGAGCATCCGTCATTTAAATCTTCCCATTAGCTGTGGGGAGAAAAGGGTGCTGAAGGGAATCGACAGCTACAGGGAGATGAAACACTGAGATTATCTTTCTTGGGGAAGTTGCAGAAAAGCCACATTCGTTTTGGAACCCATGGTACTCTTATCTCCTCTGTGGTAGAGACATTTGAGTCTTGGAGAAGATGTCATACTTTTGGTTAGAATAGTTTATTGTAAGTCTGTATTTTCCTTCAAGTATGGGCAATGACATTTGCAGAAATGCTTAACATTGGAAGGACTTTTTGCTGGGGCTTTCCGGCATTCAGAATTCCTGCAACAGCCCCTCTCCACCTCTCAGTTCCACACTGGTCTTACAGTGCTGCAGCCAGCACAGGAAACCAGGGGAAGTTGAGTGGTTATGCCCAAGTTGCCATGGTGGCTGAATCTGCAGTCGGGCCAAAGAATAACATCATCCTTAAATAAGAACCTGATGGAGCGTTTGCCATGCCAAAAAGACAGTTGATATCTGAAGGACTGGGGTTGGCTGTTTCAAATACCCTCATTCAACTCAGTTAGTAAGCATCTAATTTATACGAGTAGTTGAGGCCTCAAAGATGTGTAAGGCAGGGATCTTTGCCTCAGAAGCCTAGAGCCAAATGAGAGAAAGACATTTACTTGGATAATGATCTTTGATAATTGCTACACTTGGATTTGTAACAACAGAAGTACATTAAGTGGGGGGAAAACACAATCATCTGGCAGAAGAAATGAGATTAAATTAGTAGACAAAACTACAGAAATAAGATTATAGTAGTAGTCTGAAGGTCTGATGATTTTACCCTACTGGCAGCCTAACAAGTTATCCCAGTATAATTTCCTGGATGCAAGCAGAAAACACAAGACTCCCAGATCAGAGTCAAAGAACTTTATTACTTGTGGCACTACAAGTGGAGTTGCATGTTTCCTTTGGTTTCCATTGTGTTTTCTGCCCAGGTCCCACAGGGCATGCCCTGGATCCTGGAGAATGCTGAATAACTCCAAGCTTAGGAAAATTGAATTGTTTTATAATGGGCTGCAAACAGATATTCCCAACCTCTGTCCAATGGGTAGGTGCTATACTGTATTACACTGGAGAGTAAGCAAATCTCACCTCTGCTCCAGAACAATAAATTATCTCTGTCTTCGAAGGCTCTTTGCAAAATAGACATTTTTGAAAAGATAGTTTGGAACAAAATCTGCCAGTGCTTTTGCTTTTAAGCTGATTAGACATGTGACAGATCTATGCAGAGCTGTCATCCAATGGTGTCTACTCTCTGTTTCTACACCGTCTTGTCACTTTGATTAATTTTGCCTCTGGATGAGGAGACCAAATACATTTAATTTGCCTCATACAGCATTTATCTAAAACTAGTAGACTGTAATAGTTAGATGAGGGTAGCTTCAGTGTTGCCCTTGGCCTGGCCGTAGTGTTTCTCAGACCTGTGATATCATTGAAGAGACCGCTTACCTACCCGTAGAACGACTCAGAGCAACTGTGGGCATAAAGGTGGAGTGGACACTGGACTGGCCTTTTGTGTGGAAGTTGCGTGAGCTGGACTGGTCCTCCTTTCCTGGTACTATAAACTTCTTGAAAAGACTAAGAACAGCAATTTAATTTTTGTCAGAGCTGTTTGATGGAGAGGCAGATTCCACAGTCAAGTTGAAGGCATGCAATTATTTTATGCAGAACTCCCCAGAATGACGTGTGGGTAACTAGATAGGACACACAAAAACAACAGTTGCTGTTATGGCTAAAAATAAGCGTGCACGATCTAAGTGATAAGGAAAAACCTTTGTATTTGGGGTGAAGAAATGTGGAGAATCATAAATACCATTTGCTTATTCTGAATGACTACATTTCTTTGCACTGATGACATTTGATTTCTCTGCAGAAAGCCATTTGCTAGCCAATGCTTCTCCTGCCTTGGTTACTGGGAGAAGAAAGAGCGAGATTATACACCGGCCTACCGGGACACAGTGGAACGATATGGTCACAAGGGAAGACCGCAGAGCAGTGTATCACCTGGCCTATTACTCAGGACACATCTGTGCATTATGGAGGCAGAGGTGTGACAGGTTATTTCACCTGAATTATCCCAGAGTTGCACAGCTGCTGCCCTTCTTGTTGTTTGTTAGAATTTTTTGAATGGTAAGTGGCCAAGTGTCAGCCTTCTGTCTCCTAACAGACAGTAGCATCCTCTCCTTGCTCTTGCACTGAGAGGTATTTTGGCAGCTGTGGACAGGCTCTAAGATGGTGCTGTGAGCCCAAGATGACTGCTCCTTCCAGTTCTGAATGCGGGCTGCCTAGCAGATGCTGTTCCCGAGCGGGAAGAGGCGAGCTGCCTAGTAAAAATCAACAGGTTTGGAATCCTCTCTCCTCCTAAAGAACTAAAAGGGTGGGGGGGGTGGAGGAGGCAGAGGAGGAGGAGGAAAAGAGAAAGAATCTGAGAAATGCAAAATGATCCTTCAGTTCTTTAACATGTACTTCGACATTTTTTAAAAATGCTGTTATTTGCCAGAATTTCCTGTCTTTGGGCTCCAGCACACAGCTTCCTTCTCACCCTTCTTTTTCTTTCCCACTTTGTATTCCCACTCCCACAGATGTTCATGCACCTTCAGAAAGTGGCCAGTATCCTTTTGGAACAAAGACGTGCTTTGTCTGTCTTCACACCCGCAGTGGCAGGCAAGCCAAGATCCCCTCTGCAGGCAGCACGTGTCTGTCTGCTTTGGTATGTGGTGGCAGACATCTGAAACACAGTGAATAAAAAAGACTGTAGAAATCAAATTGCACTCGTGGAACAAAGTGACAATAAAAGCAACTCCCTAATCTTCCAAATGTCATGTGGCTTAGATGTAGTTTTCAACTTAGCACACAGCCAGCTCTGCCTTGAATGCAATTCCTCTTCATGCTGGCCAAAAACACCTTCCATTTAGAAACTACTTAACTGTAATAACATTACCCTATGTCACACCCACCAGAATATAAAAATGGGTGAAGAATTTGTAGAAGATTAGCTATTTCAAACAATTTTGATTTTCTGTCTTGTGGGAGGGTCATGGGCCACACCTTTTTGGCCTCTTGCCAAGATTCACAATTTTTATGAATATACCTGTATGTCATTGCTATTGACTATTAGATTTTTCACCTCTCATCCAATATCATAGCCGTTGCTATGTTTAGAATGATAAGAAAATAATGTACCATCTTAGATCCCCATCATACTAGCTCTATGCAGCCAGATGCATTGTGGTGTAAATTTGAGCTCAATATTCAGTAGTTTAATGTGGCCTTAGATGTTTAACTATGAAGACTCAGTTATATCCAACATAAAGTATACATAATAATATCTGTGTCAGTAGGTAGTTGCAAGGATTGCTTGAGATAAATGGTGTAAAAATAGTACTATAGAAGGTATTGCTAGCCGTTCACCAAAATCTGTTCTCTGCTTCCTCTTAGACCATTACTAAGCTGAATTTTCTATCTTCTCTATGGGTAAGGGACTGTGTGACTAAATTCTTTGCAATGAATATGAACAGAAATAATATGTGCCATTTCCGGGCCTCCAAATTAAGGCAGTGTGCCTGCTGCCTCCTTAGCTAATAATAGGAAGTTACAGAGTTTAAGGAAGCTGTTTTAAAAGACTAAGTGACTTTTCCAAAGGTACGTACTTTGGAAATTGTCAAAGACATAACTGAAGCTTCTAAAATAAACTTTCCTAAGATCCAGAAAAATGGCATCCGCCGAGGTGAGACAAACATCAGCGAGTTCCCATTATTGGGTTTTCCGTGGCCTATGTGGTCCAAAGTTTAAAAGTAATAAACAATTGATTCTCTAAGATCATCCATGTTAGTTATAAATCCCAAGCACATACAGGCACATAAAATGCTTATCAAAATATAATAGTTTCATCATAATTTATAACCAAGACCAGAATCCAGACCATAGAGCTAACAAGACTATGTCTCTAGAGCGGGGGATTTAGCTCAGTGGTTCCACTGCTTGCCTCGCAAGTGCAAGGACCCACTACTGCTTCTTTTTATCTAGTGTCTAATGTAAGAAGAAGCATATTCTCAACAGTAACCTAAACATCTCATGAGATAACGCTTGGGAATGATGCACTCAAAATTATGAATGGTTATATTTCAGTTCATGGCAACTTCCCTAAGTATTTTCACTCTCTGCTAAATTTCTTCAGAAAACCACTGCCATTGTATCCATAATATAAAAGGTTCATCTAGAGCAGTGATGGTGAACCTTTTAGAGCATTCAATATGCAAACAGCCCACTGCAACACACATGCTTCTAGATCACCACTGATCTAGAGGGTGGAATTCCTTGATTCTTTAAAGGCTTATTGGATTTTCAAAGAACAAAATACCATGGCAACTCATGGTAGAGCCTTGCTGCAAGCACAACTTCACAGTTATTGAAACAGCCATAAAATTTTTTTAATTCTAACCTACAAACAGCCTGAAGTTGCAACAGAAAAACCAGAAAGGTCAGATGTGAAAAGAAAAGAATGAATGACAATCAGGACTTCAGTCTCTGAATGTTATGAACTATGATTTTAATTCAGGAACTGTGTTTGTTTGATAAAGAATGGTACCAGACTTTTTATTTGGAAAGTACGTGTTACAAATAATTTCTTATAAAGCCCCATGCATTGTAGAATAGGGAAACGAGTACTGACGTGAACACTTCTGTCTTGGTTACCTTCTTGTTGCTGCAACAAAATTTCTGACACCTAGAAGGATTTCTGTTCTAATATTTAGATCTTTGATCCATTTTGATTTTAATTTAGTGCATGGTGAGAGATATGAGTTTAGTTCAACCTTTTGCATGTGGATAGCCAGTTTTCCCAGCACCATTTGTTGAAGAGGCTCCTTCCTTCAATGAAGGGATTTGACCCCTTTGTCAAAGAGCATAGTTGAGTGTGCATGGAGTTGTTTCTATATCTTTTGTTTCATTGATCCAGAAGTCTGTTTTTTTTGGGTTTTTTTGCCAGTATCATGCTGTTTTTATCACTGTAGCTTTGTAGTAAAACTCGAAGTCTGGGATTATGATGCCCCCTGCCCTGCCCTTGTTGCCCAGAATTGATTTTGCAATTCTAGGTCTCTTCTGCTTCCCGATGAATTTTAGGATTGCTTTCTCTAATTCTGTAAGTAATGCTATTGGTATTTTGATTGGGATTGCATTACATCTATATTATAATTTTTTAAACATTGGCTATTTTGATCATATTGGTTCTGTCTATCCAGAAAAAGGGGTTATCTTTCCATTCTCTGTTTTTTTTTTTCAATGCCCTGTTTCAGAATACTATTGTTTTCATAGTAGTGGTATTTTACATCCTTGGGTAGATTAATTATTAATCATTTAGTCTGTTCTTGATGTTATCGTGAAAGATATTTTTTTCCTAAATTTTTTCTTGGTGAGTTTGTTACTGATATACAGGAATGCTACTGATTTTTGAATGTTGAGTTTGTATTCTGCTACACTACTGAATTTTATTATTAGTTCTAAAAGTCTTTTAGTGGAGATTTTGGGGTCTTCTATGTAGAAGATTGTATCATCTGCAAGTAATGGTAATTTAACTTTTTCTTTGCCCACTCACATCCCTTTTATTTCTTTTGTCTAATTGCTCTGGCTAGTGTTTTGAGAACTGTATTGAACAGAAGTGCTGATAACAGATATTGTTGTCTTGTTCCTGCCTTCAGAACGAAAGCTTTCAACAGTCTATATGTTCATTAATAGATTAATGGATAAGGAAAGTATGATATTTACATACAATGGAGTACTTTGCAAAAAAGGAAGATAAACTTGAGGCATTTGTAGGAAAATGGATGAATCTTAAAGCCCTAATGTTAAGTGAAATAAGTCAAATACACAAGCTTAAATGCTGCATAGTCTCTCTTATATGAAAAACAATACAGAGAGTACAAAATAAAAGACAGATATTAGGAAAAAAGACACAAAATTATTATATTCGAAGTATGTTTCTGCTTTCCTATTTTAGTTTCACTCTAATATAGTGAGAGAACTTACTTTGCTGGTTGTCCATTTCCTTGGTTATGTTAAAATCTTATTGTTTTATGAACATTGTCTGTTTGAGTGAATATTTATATGATTTTGAGAGGACTGTATATGCTCCAGTTTTTGTATACATTATATTGCTTCACTTAAGGCATGATGTCGTTGATTTTAACTCTTCCATTACAGATTTTTCTGCCTTCTTTAGCTGTTAATTACCAGGGGAGATATTTTGAAATTTCTGGTAATATTTGTGGATCTATGATTTACCCTTCAATTTCATGTTTTTGCTTTAGGTAGGTAGGTAGGTGCTTTGTTTAGTGCAGTATGTATTAAGAACTATTAGTTCTTGTTAAAGAATTGCTTTTTAAAATCATTATATCATCACCTTAGTCCCTTTTTACTTTAAAGTATAAATTGAATAGTGTCAAATTAACATAGGTTGAGTGTGTATTTTTGAGTCAACATTTGACTAGTATATGTATGCATAATTTTCTAGTTAATCTATGCTTTTATATTTACCTTACATTTGTTATATTTTTAAAAGTATGTATGCTTTTCAATTGATAAACAAAAAGTGTTAAAAACAAATAAAGGCAGTTTCTCCTGGTGGGGGCAGTGTAGACACTGATTGTTGGGCTCACCAAGGCGCCAAAGACATCTGAAGTCTCCCTCTAAATAAACCCGGCTGAAAGTAAACTAAAGGCACATTCGCCCTAAATCCTAATTAATAATAATCATCATCGTCGTCATCATCACCATTCTCTGAGGCAGATGGAACCAGAAGTGGCTTCAGATTTCTTTAAGCCTCAGCCTTTCAACCAGTAAAATGAGAACAACAGTTATATGCTTGTTAAATGATTGTGAAAATTAAATCCTCTACATAAGATGTTTGGCACAGAGTCTTCCAAACAATAGCCACAGTTTTCATACTTATTACTACTGTCAGGATCACCTTGAGCTTTTAGCAAGTCAGTTATTAAAGTGTACAAAAAAAAAAAAGAAAAGAAAAACATAACCAACTAGCTTTTCCTTATTTTCAATCTATGTTGGTGGATGGGACCAGTCGTACCCCTGCCCTGGAGTGGGTTCCTCTTCTAGGCTGTGTGAGTCAGTGGCTGTCACTCGCCACCTTGAGATTACTTCAGGTGTGGACCTGTGTTCTGACGCGGGTCAAAGCAGGGCATATCTAGGAGGTTTGCTGTATGTGGAAGGAGACACATGCTCTCCACCACTGGAGATGCTAAGAGGAGAATATGAACTTGGAGTGAATATAAGAACAAAACTCTCAGAATAGACCCCAACAGAACTCCAGAGGCAACAAAAGGACAGATACCAAGTTCTACTTCAATGAATAAATCCTTACACCAAGCCATGCTTAAAAATCTTTCTCTGGAAAATTTCTGTTTTGTTATATAAGCCCTGATTGATAAATTATTTCATGAGACATTTTTATAAGGGGTTTAGCCATTATTCTAAAAGACACAATCCTGAACACAATAATCCCAAATGAAATTGCAGAAGATTAAAATCCCTAAAAATGTTAAAATCTTGAAAATATAACTCTGAAAAAGATGAGTTAAAAGACATTTATTTACCTTTTAAAAAGAGGATTTATTTGAGAAACATATAAAACCATGATGGATTTCATAGACCGCTTAACAAAAAATAAAATAGGCTATTGTAACACATATTTTTGTAAGCATAAATCTCCAGTAAACTAATGACAGTCACATGGCTATAGTGGTTATGAACAGAAGAACTGTATTCCTCCAGACATAAGTTGAAAATATCTCATTACATCTAGTAATTCTGTGCACCCAGCATTGTAACTGAGGTGCCTCACATATCGTGGATGAAATATCTGAGTCTTTTGACGATATTGATCAAAAACCGTGATGGGTCAATTGCCACAGATGCCCAAAGATCTGAACTCTTGAGAAATTTTGTCTTTCACAAATGCAGAAATATAAAAAAGACATCTCTTTCTTTTACTGAGGAAGTTTCAATATTTTTACATACACTTACACAACGATGAAACACAAATCAATGTTATGATAATGAACTTTCCCAGAATCAAATTGCATAAATACACTAAATCTTTATAAATCTTTAAAAGCCTTTACACAATTTATACCTCATGTATTGAAAATGATGTGAAGGTGATATATATGGCATAACAAGTTGTGAAAAATATTGCCAGTAGTCAAGAGTGGGACGCATGAAAAAAGAAAAAAGCACTGAAAAGAAGATGATGTATGAAACAGTGTAGTACCAGGAAAGATTAGGGGCAATTTCATAGTCGGTAAGAGCAGGTGACTTTCACAGCCATTTACTATATTTTGAAGGCTTGCTGCACAATTAATAGTTGCTCTGAGGAGAGGGGCCTTGCTGTCCCAAGAGGATACAGTCCCACTGATTTTCTACGTGGTACTGCTCATTGTGTAAATCTTCTATGACCCAGGGCCCAAAACGTGCCTTTGCAACTAAACGTTTCTGCTTGGTGTATGCAGAAATCCAGTGTGTGCATTTGTGTGCAGACCACAGATTTGGAAGGAATAATAGTAGCAATCAAGCAGAAGCACCGCTGCAGAGGTGTTTTCTACTGTGAGGAAATTACTTGCGAACCAGTCAGTAGCTTTGTTGGATTCTTGAGGGAAATGTGGCTCTAGTTCATCAAAAGATCCTGGGAATTTTGGTGGCTGAAAGGAATGCCAGCGCAGAGGACGCGGTTTCAAGCTGAAGATTTCATTGTTGTCATACTGTTTGGCCAGTCTCTTCTCAGAATTCCACCTCTGCCTCTCTTCTGTAGCTCCCCTGCCCTGTGAATTGTGGTTTTAGGGATTTCACCTTTCAGAATCTTAGCATTTTAGATTTTCATCTTTTAGGATTGTGATTTTGGGGATTAAAGATTGCAAGGATTTCTACCTTTGGGGCTTTCGATGTTTTGGTTTGTGGTGTTTGAAAGTGTCTCTTGGGACTATAATGGGAGGCATCTGTGAGAAGGAAAATGAGTCTATGTATATAGAAACAATGCACCAGTGTGGAGACGCAGACAGTGAAATGAGGTTAGATGTGGGAGATATTTATTAGAGGAAATGACTTGGGTGGGGAAGGGAAAGGAGTCAAGGGAAGCTGGGAGAGCCATCAGGCTTGCGCTACAGTGAAGACCAGCACTACACTACTGGCGAGGAAAGGAGGGAGCTGTGAGGACTCTTACACTGTAGCACAGTCCTAAGAAAGTTCTTGAGCCAAAGTCTCCCACCAGAGGAGTTCCATCCGGCACAACCTGATACCCAGCCGGGCTCCCTTACTGGCTAGGCATAGCTCATGGGAAGCCTGGCTTCCGTGGGAAGGCAGTGATGGGTCAGAGCACAGCAACTGAGGCCTAGATCAACCGTGTCCATCACAGTGAGAGATCTGAGGACCATCTTTTAATGCCGTGACGGATGTGCAGAATGGTGTCGAGAATTAATAGGGTTTCCTATGGGCCATTGCCACCTTCCACCTGACCTATTCTTCTGGAAGAAAAACAAGCATTCTCAGAAACCTTGCATCCCCTTTCTATTTTCTTCTAATTATGACTGTATCTGGGGTTTCTTTCAGTAGTCACCTGTTTTAAATATTGTAGCCCGATGAAGTAAAATAAACTTTACTGATGCAGCAGGAAGAAAACTTCGGATAATCATTTATTAAAACTGTAACACGAGTGCTTCCTTTCATGCATAACAGCCGGGCATGCTGATTCTGTCAGCATCGCACTTGGACTAAAGTCACCCAGGGTAGCTAAGAGCACAGGCCACTCTAATTCCTTAATGGAGTACGATCTCCATACATCCTAACCCCAGTGTATCTTCCTATGACTCCACAGTTAATACTGAATAATACTGCAGTTAATACTGAAATGCAGCAAACTGAATGCATTTGGGCCTACAAAATACAGTTCCAAATTCTGGGATTCTACATTCAGTGAGATCCATCTGGGCCATTTTCTATCATCCTGACTCTCCTCTTGCTATAGCCAGGTGAGCTGTAAATATTTAAATTCAAAAAATAATTCTGATATAATTTTGATGAAATTCCTGAGCTTATCTCATATAATAAAGGCAGATCAAAACTGTAGATTATTCTTAAGAAAGGCCTTTATACATGGTGTGGTCTGCTTTTTTGACTATTAGGAAAAAATGACATACAAAAAGATCTCGATGTTATTCTTTATATTCATCAGGGACAGCAGTTATTATGCTACTAAAAATGAAGTCTAACAGTTTTGGTTCTCTGTTCCAAGTTGAGGTCTTTGAATTACCGTGATTACATAACACAAAATAAGAGTACCATTAACTGCGTTAGTATCTATAGGATGGCTGCATCTAGAACCCCACCCTGGAATTTTAAGAGACTTTCCCAGAGTGCACTTTAGTTTTCAGTTTCCTGTGATTCTTGGATTTGAAATGTCGCTAAGAAATAGGGAAACTAATCTTTGGTAGCAGATGGGAAGGGGACCCAAAGATGGGGTGGGGAGGAGGAGAACGGAGATGAAAAATTTAAGATGTGTGATGTACATGTACTAACTCCCTCATAGGGAATGTAATTGTTAAATACCGCAAACGCATGGTAATAAAATAAATCAGGGGGAGAAAAGCCTCTGTAGTTTACAGTTGGAAATGCAAAAACCCGACTTCATTTCCTCAGTTTCCTTTACAACCTTTTTCTTTTTGGAGCTTCTAAAGGACTTGTTCAGTCTCACTGTCATTATTCAGATGATGCATGCATGTTGGTCCCTGTGAGCTGCAGGAGGCTACAGTGTAGACCAAAAAAAAAAAAGAGGACAGCATGGAAGTACTGCCCAGGGGAGGGGAGGTCCAGCATCCAGGACTAAGGTGCCGGTCAGGGCTATAATTTTATCCAAAAGACAGAGAATAGAGCTGAACTCCAGCATGGGAGTGCTTGGCTGTGGACAGATAGGGGCAAGCCAAGTCCAAGGCCCTCGGTGACTGGCAAGGTCATCAGGAATCAGAGCCAAGGCTGTAGGTTGGACAGGAAGATGGAATAGAGCTGAGATTTGCAGTGGTGTGGAAATCTAAGGGAGTCACCATGAGCACGTTAGAGTCACAAGCTCATCACCACCAATTAACAAGTGTGTGGCCATGAGGGCTTCTACAGCCACTTACGTATGTAGAGGGAGCGTTGTCCGTGTCTTGCCTAAGTGCCAGTAGGATGAATTCAAGTTCCAAACTAACTTGTTAATTCTAATATGAGATCAATAGAACAAAGTATTGTTCTGAAATTTCTGGGTTTATACAGTTATCATTGTTGTTGGAAGTTTTGTGCATCAAGAAGAGTCATGCAAAATTGTTTGGGAGACTTCCAGAAGCCAAAATAAATCTAAGCCAGCTAGGAGTGCTTACCTTTGAGGGTCAGTATTAAAGCAGAGTGGTATTATCATCTCTTCATGAGGGTTCCAGAATTGGAGCCTATAGTACCTAGGTCAGTCATGAGGGGCACTTGGAGAAGGGCCATGGAGAGAGTAAGACTCATATGATACAGGGCTGTACTATTGCTCATGTTGCTGGTATATAGCAGAAGTAACTATCTACTGCATAGAATCATTTCAAAACATGACAGAGTGCTTTTGCCAAAAACTGATGAAAGGAAAAAAATGACCTTGAATTTCAGATATGTACAATTTCACTCTCCTTACACACACACACACACACACACACACACACACACACACTGTGAGAGTTATGGGTAGCATAGTCATCCTTAGAACATGGTGAGATATTTACCAATTTATTCAATAAGCAGAGGAATGAACCTACCAGACAAAGGCCCTGCCCTCAAGGACTTCACTCTCTGGTGTTACTACAGCACACTGGGTCTTTAGTTCCGAGGGTTGCTTGAGTCTGGGCTTTGGGTCGTTTTCTCCATATGTGTTTTAGACATTGCAGAGCAAATAGAATCACAGACTAGTACAAATCTCAGTGAATATTTGATGAAACTCTTTTTCTCACTTCACAAGAGAAATAAAGGCTGTGAAAAATGACACGATCTGCCCAAGTTCCCCAGTGTAGCTTGAGCCTTAGATCCCAGTCCAGTACTCAGCCACCATCATCTCCAGTCCCACCGCATAACCACTCCATCCTCCCATCCCACCCACTGTTCTGCCACCCAGCCGTTTCCTGTTCTTGCGGCTGGGTCTCGAAGTTGTGCACAAAATTCCAGAAATATTTCTGCTACAGCACGACAGGTTGTGGAATGCTTAGCTCAGGATATCGCTTGGCATTTTTTCTCCCACAGGCTGTGTTTCATTCTCTCACACTTGGATGTGTGAGTTTATCTTGTGGCCATTCATTCTGCCTGAAAGCCAGACTTACTTCACAATCTCCTTCCACCGCCTTCCAAGCCATTTCAGCACGTTGCTGGAATGTCCAGGACCTGGCATGTTGTTCTCGCAGCCCATCTGCTATCTTTTGGCTGAAATGCTTCTTCCTGTAGTACTTGTTAACTTGGTTTCTTCCCATCAATATATACAAATCTAATGCATATTCTAAACTAAAGTTTATATTTTGTAAGATCTATGCTTTGCCCATGAAATGTCAAAGTGTTGATATTAGATTTATCTATTTATTCATAAAATAGTAATAAAAACCAGGCTCTCTTAGGGCTGGGATTTAGCTAAGTGGCACAGTGCCTGCCTGGCAAGCACAAGGTCCTGAGTTTGATCACTGGTACCCCCCCAAAAAACCAAACCAAACCAAGACCAAAACCAAACAACCAGGCTTGCTGGATCCAAAGACACTAAGAGTGAAAAGATAAAGAGAATATTTCACTCCCAAAGAATCCACAGTTTAGTAAGGAAGGACACATAAGTACATATTTACAGTTTGATGTAATATGTGATAATGGAGCCCCAGGAGCACAGACAAAGGGTAAACTAAATGAACAAAAAGAGAAGTAGTGGAGGAAGAGGTCACTGACTGTGGAACTCAGAGAATGAGCAGGGTTTTGCCAAGTGCAGGAACTAGGCACAGGGAGACATTTCACATAAACAGAAGAGCATGTAAGTCACATACGTGTGCAACACAAAGGAGCAAACTTGGGAGTTGTGTGGCATTTTTGAGTATAGTGTCCATGAGCCCCGAGGTTGTAAGAAGAGGTTGTAGATTGAATTCTTGCCTAGGAATTTGGCTTTATTTTGGTCATCTGAACAGCAAGGCAACACTGAAGGAGTCTAAGCTAATGAATTATATGGTTTGATTGAAAGTGTTGCGGAGGAACAATGAGTATGGGCCATGGGGGTCTTGGAGCTTTGTTGTGAGCTGCTGGAATGGAGCAAAAGGGCACATTAAACCCGACAGGATCAAGGTTGTTAACTGATCATCCATGGACCAAATAGAAGGCATGGTTGTATTTTGTGTTGCCCCCACATCGTCAGATCATATAATGTGCTTTAAAATTCAAATTACCCGAATATGATCAGATTCTCATACAAATCTGGATTGTTGCCTGGGATTTCGCTCAGTCATTCTGCCTGCTGCCTCGCAAGCTCAAGGTCCTGAGTTCAATCCCCAGTACTAAAAAAGCAAAGCAAAACAAAATAAAGCCAAAAAACCCACACAAACAACAACAGCAAAAACAGGAAAAAGACCAAATCCGGATTGTTGTAGTTTTTGAAAAAATTAGAAGATGGTGTTCAAGCAGTTGGCTGGAGTTAGTGACAGCTGTTCCTAGTGGATGAGGTGTGTACTTTCCTGGTCATCCCAATCACTGACTGTCCCTCATGTGTCTGCAGCTCTGAAGTATACATAATGTCAGAAGTCATAGTACCATTGAATATTTATGTCACCCAAGGGCATCTCCACACACGCAGCCCCTCCTGAACTTGTAGCCAGTTGCTATCCTCACTGGACTTAATTTTTTAGTGGTGTGAGGGCATGGTTTCTCCCTAATGAAAACTATGGCATTTCTTTGCGATCTCTTTATTTTGCAGGTGTCTTTACTTTAACTTTCTTAAACATAGCTTAATGCTAAATGCTAAAGTGGATTTATGCTGGATATAAAGAGCTCTCCTTTAAAACAATTTATTGTGGATTCCCATTGTGTAGCAAATTAGGCTATGCATGAGTGCATTACTAGGCCAGCCACAGATCTAGGCACTAGGAGGATGTCAAAGACAAGACTGATTACTACCCCTCATGGAAACTAGCAATCTAATTAGAAGGCTTTTCCAATCTTCCAACAGAAGCCACCTCTTACTTAGCAGTCCACCACTCTGGGGTCTTGATCAATGCTTTCTAACCCTTGGAGCACCAGTCAGTGCACAGAAGCAGCCATCTCTTCGATGGCACCCTGAGGCCTGGAAGAACTTCTACAGATCTCCAACCATGGAAGCTGCAAATGGAGAGCATTGTTTGAACTGGATCAGCGTAACTGAGCCAGGCCTGGACTCCACCTGTTTACTGCGGTACGGCATTCTGGGGTGTTTGCTGTAAAAGGTGGGACCTTGTTTGAATTCATGGGAAGTTGGAGCAGCAAGCAATTGGCATATTTTAATTGGTTAGTTAAAAATATATTCTTCTAAATTATGGATTTAGAAGAAAAAACACTCGTTAATACCTTGTTTTTCTTAATGTTTCACAAATTTATGTATCTTCTGAAACTATAAATACTCTCACCAGCAATAAGGATAAATTATATCAATAAACATACAATGACCTAATTGGAAAAGTGATAATCTCTGCAAATGTCACATAATAGCATTCAATTGACATTTAAAAGGCACTTACTATGAGTAATTATAACTTAATGAAATATTGATTATTCTAAGAACTCTATTGTGATTTAGGATCTAGGTAGTGTAGAGTAAATCTGGGTGATTTGAAATAAACTCAAAATGACATTAGTAACTACTGTGTAATTACATTTTATAGGTATTAAATGTGACTAAACAAGCTAAAAATTTATGGAGAACAAGTCAAATATTATGGTAAGACATTAACATTGGTTTCTTAGTACCTAATCTTATCATATGTCTATTTTACCCCCTAGCTACTAAAAGCTTTCATTTTCCTAAGATGTTTTTTCTTTTTTTAGCTATCAGTTTACTCTGTTTTTCTCTAAGAAACACTGACAATTTTGCAATAGAAATTCAATGTATCCTTCAGAATATTATATTTTGTATTATCTTTGTCAGTGTTTTTACACAAAATCAATAGGATATTTCTATGCAGTAAAGGGTCCTCAACTTACTTAGACGAAAACATTCCTTTGAAACATTTACGGTTTACTTCACAGTTTATGACTACATGGTTAACTAATTTATCCTTCTTTTTCTTGTTAGAAGAGTGGAATCAAGTAAATGCCAATTAAATCCAAATAAAACTCATGTTTCCTGAATATCTGTTTTAAGATCAAATGTATATTAAGGTTTTTAACTTTTGAGGCAAACAAAAGATTTGCCACCACACAAGATAATGTTTTAAGGAATTGGTTTGATAAACTTCCAGACTTTGCTGTTGTGACTTTCCATTTGTATTTGCCTTTCTAACCAGTTAGAGGGAAAAAATATTATTTACTATGCTTATTAGTGATAGTAAGCAAGACTTTACCAAGAGTGAACTATTGCATGAGTATGGAGATCAGTGGAGTGATGCTTTGCAAAGGAAAAGAGATAGTGAATTTGGCTGTCAGTCCAAGGACCAATGTGGATTTATAGTGAAGGGATAAGAGGAGAGTCGATGGGTGGAAAATTGCTAAGAGAAATGACGAAAAGAAAAGGAGATTCTTGCTTAGATGACTTAACAGAATTCTTGTTCAAGGCAGAACAGGGTGGTAAAACATTGAGGGTAAGGGCTGCAGACAGAAACATTCTAGTGGGAGACTTGGCAGATTGGTGATCAAACGAGATTCAACAAACAGAGAGGAAAGCCCAAAGTCAGGTCTCATGGAGTATTCAACGACTCTGACTTAGGTTTTCTCAAGAGAGGGAGTGTTTGTCACATCATCCGTCCTCCCCCGACCCATCCACACATGCATCCAAGTGGCTATTTGTTCAACAACTGTGATGATCAATCATACATAAGATTATAGGGAAATTATGAAGAAATTTGGTCCTTTGGCTTCTTCTCTAGAAACTCATCTTCTTTGATGCTAGAGGCTAGATAAGTACATTGATAAAACTCAGATTCCTATAGAAAATAGATGTGAAGTGTAGCTACCACAGAGAAATCTAAGATGCTCGGTATTGGTTTCTTTCTCTGGTGTAGAAAGTAGTAGCTCCAAGCTGGTGCAAAACGTATCATCAAGGGATTCTTCCTCCCGTCTGCCTTCTCTGGTGTCTAACCAAGACAACGAACTTACCACAACGAGGGCAGGAAAAATAACATCCCCATAGCCATAAGTAGCATAAAGGGTGAAGTACAGATTTAGTTATTGTGTATTTGGCATCTGAAACTTCCCTAGTATTTCAAAAAGCCTAGTAAGTGTAGACACACTTTTAGGCTCGTATCTTCTATAGTTCAGAAGATAAAATACAAATGAGGAATCAGTTACCGTTTCATCTTCTTTTGAGGCTCTAGTATGAGCCTGGCAGTGTGTCTACATTTTGTTTTATTTCATTTAATTTCAATCCATAGAGCAACTATAAGATGTAGGGACTGTTATGCTCATTTTACAGATGAATTAACTGAGGTTTGGAGTAGTTAACTTGCCAAAGATTCCTTTCAAACTTTGGTCTGTTTCCATCAAAAATTTTTTCTTGCCAGGCGTGGTGGCGCATGCCTGTAATCCCAGCACTCAGGAGGCTGAGGCGGGAGGCTGAGGAAGGAAGATTGCTGTGAATTCGAGACCAGCCTGAGCTACATCGTGAGTTCCAGGTCAGTCTCAACTACATAGTGAGACCCTGTCTCAAAAAACCAAAAAAAAAATTTTTTTTTCTTTTTCCATTATATTATCTTGCTCTGGTTTTGAAATCCAAAGCCAATAAGCTTTAAGATTTACTTCTCTTTGCTGAAAAAGATATGCTTTTAAAATGTTTTGCTTAAATCAAATAATAGTAAAATTCATGACATTTTAAATACAATTTTGGGGAAGGATTGCTTTTTAAAGACATCCTAAAATCACACCTGTTGTAAAGCAAGAATTCATTTGGTGATGTAAACAATTATGCTATAACTTATGTTTTCTGTCATATCAAATTTTATAGTTCCACTTTTCTAAAACTGGTTTATATTTGTTACAATGTTAGTATGAGCAACACTGTGTCACAAGTCTGTAATTTAAAAATGAATTGATCTTTTCTTAATTCTTTTCTAATTCATGGCTGTCACAGAATGTGAGAACAATTAACACACTAAAGCTAATAATTTTTGAACACCATTTACAATGCGCTGCTATTACTGTAGGCATTATGCTTAATTTATTTCTATACTCATAGTATCTTGTAGGATTGCTGTTCTGTCTTGTTTATGTAAAAACTGAAGCTTAGGGAACTTAAGAAACTTGGTTCAAAGTCACTACACTGTTTGAACTAGTAAACTACAGTGGAAACACTGCAAGATATTTTTATAGTAAATGGCTTTTTGAATAGGACTCCAATAGCTCAGGAAACCAAAGGAAGAATTGACAAACAGGATGACTTCAAATTAAAAAGTTTCTTCACAGCAAAGGAAACAACAGACTAAAGAGAGAACCTGAAGAACAAGAAAAAAAATCTTCAATAGCTCTTCATTTAGCAGGTGATTAATAACAAGATTATATAAAGAACTCGAAACATAATAATAGAAGTATGAATAATCCTATAAGAAATGAGTACATGATATGAACATATTTTTCAAATGAAGAGATAAAAATTACCAATAAATATATAAAGCTGGGCAAAGTGACACACACTTGTAATCCCAGTACTCTGGGAGGCTGAGGCAGGAGAATTGCAAGTTCAAAACCAGTCTGGCAACTTAGCAACTTAGGGAGAGTGTATCTCAGAATAAATAAATACACTCACACACACACATACATACATACATACATACACACATACATACATACATACATAGAAGGAGGAAGATGTAGGTCAGTGTGAAAGCTCTGGGTCCAATCCCCAGTACTGCAAAAATACATATAATCTTAAACATTATAAAGATAATCTTTATGTCTTTAATTATCAAGAAAATGCAACCAAATCTACATTGAGATTCCATCTAACTTCAATCAGAATGGCTATGATTAAAACACCAGCAATAATAAATACAGGTGATGATGAGGAGAAGAAGGAATTCTTCCCCACAATTGGTGGGAATCTAAATTAGCTCAGAACTTGGAAAACATTATGGAGATTCTTCAGAAAACTAAAAATAGAGCTACCGCATGGCCTGGCCTGATACTGCTGGATATGTATCCAAAGGAGTCGAAGTCAGCACACAGAAGGGATATTTCATGCATCTGTGTTTATTGTGGCACTCTTTGCAATAGCAAGACAGGTGCCTATCAACAGATACAAGGATAAAGAAAATACATTCGGTCCTAAAGAAGAATGAAATCATCTTCTTCAGAAAAATGGATCATGTTCAGTAAAATTAGCCAGACGTAAGAAGGCTGAATCATGTTTTTCTCTCATATGTGGAAAACAGAGTGAATTGAAAATAGAGGGCCAACTTTCAGGTAAAAAGAAAGGATGGGAGGAGGAGGAGAAGAGGGAGCAGAATGATGAAGGTATGATGCGTGAGTGTGGGGAAACAGCACAGTGCAACTCACTAACTTGCACAATGAATATGTAATAAAAATAAAAAGGCTAACACAAAACAGAGCAAAGAAACTCTCCTCCATTAGGGGATAATCTGGGTTTTTTTTTTTATGTCTGTCTTGACTAAACCTTGCCTTATTCCTCCACACCAAGCTGTTTCCTAAATCTAATTCATAGGAGTAGTAAGGAAACAACACACTTATTAGTTGTGATGCAATTAATACTAGATACTGTATTTTATTTGTTGAGACATTTAGTTTTTATATTTTAAAATATTTTATATTCAGTGTTTATATTTTATGTTTTACTTCTAAAATTAGCATAGATCTTTAAACCTTCTCACCTATGTCATATTTTAACCACTGTGATTTTCCTTTCTTTAATGGTACCTTAAATGATGATGCCTCTTCCAATAAATGACATCTATCAAGAAACTACAACATAAACGTTTATTGAGTATAATGTCATTTTAATAGTTAAATATATGTACTTGCCCTCTTCTAAACTCTACATTTTACCAGAATGTAGGCAAACACTTGAGTTTTGAAGGCACTTGTCGTTTTACCTCTTCCTTCCTGCCACATTGATGATACACATTCTTCTTCTGCTTGGTAATGCTACCCCTTTTCTGGGGTTGGATTTCTGAGTGAGAAGGCATGAAAATGGTAGGCCAAAATGAAACCCTAAATGATATGTAAGCACTTCCGGTTCTCTTGGCTATTGTCCAATGTTTGTGTTAAAATATAATAGATGGGGAAAAGAGTTGAACACTTGCTTAATTCATTGCCATGCTTTATACTATATTCATCTGACATTAATCTCCTCCTGTTGTTTTTTATCTTTCCAAAAATGATGCCCCTTCCCAAATCGTGGAGACTACTGTAAGCTCAGAATTTTCAGTTTTGCCTTTCTTCCTAAAACCTCAAGTCTCAGCAATGCCCCTCCTAAATCCCCTGGGAGATGTCCCCTATCCAACCATCTTTGTTCCTCTGACTCCCAACACAGTTTTGACGGCTTCTTCCTTTCCTGTCTTCTTGTGAAAAACCTTTAAGTTTGGGAGCCCTATCTTGGTTCTGTAACTCTCCCACTGTTTACATTTGGGCAAATTACCTAATCTTCATAACTCTTAGATTCTCCCTTTGTAAAACTGAGAGGACAAAGGGCAGGTACATTAAGTTTCTTCCCAGTTCTTGAGAATTGTGTTCCCTTTTCATTCTGTTGTTCCTGTCTACTTCACAATGCCCTCCCCAGTCATTATGCCATAGACTAACTTTACTTTCCTGAACTCTTACAGAGCTTTCAGCCTGTACTACTAGTCAGCTATTGAGAATTGACTCTCTCGTACCATTCTCTTTTGCTTTATAAAATTTCAGTTTTACTTTTGCTGATGGACCACATGTTTTTGTAGGGCCAGAACCACGATTTAGACTTCTTCTGTGTGCCTTTCACCTTAGGTCCAAAAACCAAACAGTCATAGGCTCAGGGAAGAAGCTAATTACATACTCTTGATGCAATTTTAAAAACAGAACTAGAACCAGATTGTGTGGGCTGAAAAAAAAGTTCCTCACACATGTAAACTCAGATAATATTTTAACTGTTCTATGGGTCAACATTTTGGTCATCTTTTCATTTTCATAATCAAGAGCACGGTAAATGTTCAACATAGGTTGGTTAAGAGAATGGGCTAAGAAAAAGCCTTTGCTCTGACATCTCATTAGCATCTGGGTTTATTTAAAATAATTTCATCTCTTAAGAATCAAGAAAATACTTCTCAACTCTGAGCTTTTCATTTGGGGATTTAAATACTCCAAAGTATATAAATCATCATAAGCTTTTTGTTATTACTGTTACAATGTGTTGTATTTTAATGCTATGTCTCCCCAACCCCACAGAATCTCTATCAAGAACACACTTGCCTTGTGTAATCACATCTGCAAGTAAGCAAATATTGGCAAAACTCATAAAGTCTTATTATTCCCTCTGGGTAAGTGATATCAAACTCAGTGGCCACCGTTGCCATTTATAAGCATGAATCCCAAATTTACGTTGCCTCTGGACATCATAAAAGGCCTGTCTCATAAAACGTGAGTGGAGACTCTGCTTACTCGCCCCTAAGAAGGGTCAGCAGGAATAATCAACTCAAAACTAGCCTTTAAAAGCATTTTGATGTTAAAGGTTACTTATCACAGCTAAAATCCTAAGAGCAACATTCACGTTTTACTTTTTTAGCTCTATTTCACAAGTTGCAGCAGTTAACCTTGAGCTGTGCAGCAGAGGAAAAGAAAATGCCTTCTCTGGCTAACAGGTGTATCACTTATAATTTCTGTCTGCAACTTACAGGAACAGTCTTTGTCAAATAAAGGACAATTTATTACCTGGGATGGAGGAGTCACAGAAAGTCTGGGCTGCTGGGGGTCAGGGATTGTTAGATGGGAAACACCAAAGCTCCAGAGAGCACAAGGTAGGGAGCCTGCAGCTGGTGTGTAATCTAAAATGTCTGATCAAGGATCCAGGCCACCACTGCTAAAATGAATAAACTGACAAGCTTTCCTGAATCTTTCAGTCACTCACTGAAGAGTGATCTTTCTTCTGGTCTAAGGAAATTGCTTACAATTATACACGCTACTAAATTAAATGCAGTGGGGGAAAAGCTATTATCCATGTAGGAAATTAGGGTACTTATGTAGGGAATGTATACTGAGTGGTCTCAAAGAGACAAATATCTGGCATAATAAATGCTCAGAAATACAGGCTTGTGTTATTCTATTGCTTCATTCAGCCAGTGAGTAGTCGTACATCATGCCTGTCCCTGTGTTTGCCTACTGGGTAAAGAACATGGTCCCTGAGCTTGAAGAGGACACATCTAGTGGGGAAGAGAAACGTGTAAAGAAAGAAGTACACCACAGAGCACGCAATTAGGGTCATGATGAGTCATGACAGTGGTAAGGAAGCTCAATGAACAGCATTGGAGGCAGAAGGGTGTCAGAACTGAATTTCTGTTCTAACATCTAACAAGTCTGTAACTTTGGTGAAGTCATTTATTAACTCCAACACTCAATATCATCACCCATAAAGGGAGAAAAACAAATAGTTCTTACAGGATTGGAAGAAGTAGCTGAGACGGTGTACACTGAAGAATTTAGTACTTCTAACAGGTATTTGATAAATGATTGTTTTTTGTTTTGTTTTTGTTTTCACATTGAGTTTATTGGTACATTTTAGGTATACAGTACAGTTATATTCATCATTGGGATCTTGTACCTTTACATGACAGGTCTTGGTTCTCATTTTTTCCCCTTGTCCCTGCCCTCCCTTCACTCCCTCCTCCCCTCCCCATTTACAAACACTTTATTTCCATTTTCTCATGCTTTTTTTTCTTTTCCCTCATTTTCTTTCCCCTACCCTTCCCACTTCCCCTACACCTTTAGCCCTTTTCTCCCTAATGGTAAAATTGACAATTTGAAATAGGAAGAAGAGTGATAAATGATTGTTGATTCATTCGTTTATTTATGCATTCACACTATAGGAATGACCACCTCAGTCTTGGCCTTAAAGAGAGGGAGATGTGGGAAACAGCTCTCGAAGGTTGAGTTGGTGCACTTTGGAAGTGGAAGGATCCTGGCACATTCAAAGGTGAAGAAGTGATAAGGCCATGGGGACATCTGGAGAGGTGACAAAGACCAGTAAAGATGGACAGTGGACTTACAGGGTAGTGTCAGACGATGAGAAGAAACTAACAGACAGGAGATAGTTGATGACAGGTGCATGACACTGAAGAATATGGACTTCACTCAGTAACAGTCAGTGCTTTGTAAAACGTGATCCCTATGCTTCCTGCATTCAAGTCACCAGGAATATTTCTTTGGAAGGCCATTCCTGGGCCTCAACCTAGACTTCCTCAGTCAGAATCTCTAAGTGTAGGGCATGGACAATCTTTAGCTTTTATAATCTTGCTGAGGGATTTCAAGTCACTTTACAATGTGAAAATTCCCATTAAAGTAAAGAAAGCCAAGGAAAATGTATAAGTGGAGTAATCACAAGGAAAGGAGATGTTAGGACTCTGTGGAATGGGTTTCTTTTATTTTAAGACTTTAGAGTGTGTTTTATCCGTCTGGGTAGGATTTTGATATTGTTGAGCTAAACTTAACACTTATAAGACAGAATCTCATCTCAAACAGTAGCATTCCCTTTTTACAGCCAGGAATCAATCTAGAATATGGAATAATTCTGTGGCAGATAAAACAGAGCAAGATGGCTGATAATAAAAAGGAAAGATTTCAAAAAAGCATTTAACACTCATGAAGATGCAGCCAGGAGAAGAAGCACACTTTTGAAAGGGAGATAGAAGTGGGAAAAAGGAAAAAAGCAGTATAAATTTACAGTTATGGTCAATGTCACAGAGAATCCAACAGTTTTCTTTGCAGAATTTAGAAAATGAGTGTGCATAATTCCAACTGGATATCAGAGAAAATTTGAAAAGTACCCTGAGGTGATCTAGAGAGCTGCTTTTACATTCAAGCTGAATGAAAGAAAACATCTATATTTCAAGCAAACACACACACACACACACACACACACACACACACACTCCCTCGATGGCTGTGTGCACAGCACACTTAATTTTAAAACATATATTGTTAGGTTGAAAGTAGAGCAAACGGAATTGCTTTGTGGATACCCTCTATCTGTCTGCCCAGGCTCCAAAGCCAGGACTTCAGATGTTGAGCCAAAATGATCAACGCAGTCCAATGCAACATAGCACATATTTTCCTTGAGAATTGAATTGATAAGAAAGAATATCTGTTCCTCATTCTGGTTTAAAGCCTTAAAATTATGTAAGCAAGCGTGACTTCTGCAGTATGCAGATGCTTATTCACAGAGAACTACGCTGAGACACAGCCTGAGCTTCCTAGCAGCATGAGCGGGCTTGAGCTCCTTTGAACCGGTTTCTTGTTTATATTCACTTGCTGACGGCAAATCGGGAACCAAATGAAAGAAAGGGTAAAGAGGCTCACAACATTTTTAAGATTACAGAAATTCAAGTTAGGTAAGCCATTAAAAAAATGAAAGCAAGCTTCATCTGGGAAGCAATGTCAACATAACGATATGGAGAAGAAAGGCAATATTTCTGAGGCAGACAGACAGGTATATTTTCATGACCACAATACTCTGAGCAACACAAGCAAAGGCTGTAAATAGAAGACCGCAGTGGTGTTCCAAGGAGTCAGTCTTGTCCAGCGTCATCCATCCACCTACATATTCAATTAGTATTCATTTTGCCATTTACTTTTTGTCAGTCTGCTATGTGATGGGAATATAAAGATAAGCATGACACAGTGCCTTCCTCATGGTGTACACGTCCCTGGACAGAGGCAGATGTGCTAGTAAATAGTCACAAAATGGTATGTGTAAGGGCAGAGAGTAAGCACGTGAAGAGTCACAAAAGCTTTTACAAGAAACCTGAACACAGTTCTTGAAACTGAATGCAGGACAGGGAAGAGACACCAAAGGCAGTCTGTAAGAGAACTTGTTGGGCAGTTAGTGTGGCTATCACGCCAGTTCTAATAAAATGTTGAGAACTTGCCTGGTATATTACCATTCCGACGTCATCTTACTATCACGCTGCCCTTAGCTAGGCATGAGTTCTAAAGATGAACTGTGCAAGAGAATGACACATGTCTTGTCTTGTAAGTGTGCTGCATCCAGGATGAGGTGAACAATGAAGGAAAGGCAATGCGTAGTCAGGACCTGTATGAATCTGAGCCAGGAGCTTTTAGAAATCCAAATGGAATAACTTCAGCATTATGTGTTCTTTTCTAACAGCCCTGAAAGAGAGAAATGTTAAGGTCCTCTCAGCTCAGATTAAGCCCTCAACTTTGGAATCTTTGACTTTTTTTTTTTTTTGGTAACTCAGAAGACATTACCGAGCTAAAAGAACTGGCATTTATCTAGTACCTATTTTATGCCTGGTTCTCTCTCCAGGACTTTATATAATGTATTTTCTAGATTAGTACTGTGTAGGAGGGTTATGGAGGTGACAACAATGCACAAAAATTTTAAATATAGATGCTGAGATTCAAATCCCACTTCCTCACCCTTAGCAGTTGTATGGTCCTGGATGTATTAACCTAACTTCAGTGGATCTCTTCCATTTGTAAGATATGTGATTGGAATCTACCTCAGTGATGTTTATGATCATTAGATTATTTATTATAAGTACAATGTTTGGAGTAAAACTTGGCTACAAATAAATATCAATAAATGTTAGCCATTATTACTGCTTTTAGTATTATGTATAACTTTGTGTTCATAGTTGATATGATAAAAAAAACTTCTACTCATATTTTTTTAAATGTAGCAAATAGAAATAGAAGAAATGGAATTTGGTTAAAAAAAATGAGGACAAAAAGCTTACAATGAGCCTTTACTTAATGATGAAATGAGAAAAGCTATGTCTCTGAGACTAGAAAATAGACAAGGATTCCTTTTAGCACCAGTGCTCCTGAACAGTACCCTGGACACTCTGGTGAGGATAGCAGGGGGGGAAGAAAATGGAAGAAGAAGAAGAGGAAGAGGGAGGAGGGAGGAGGAAGAAAAGAGGAGGGGAAGAAGGAGAGGGAGGGCAAGGAGAAGGGGATGCGGAAGGAGGAGGAGAAGAGGGGGAGGAGCGGAAGGAGGAGGGACGGAGATGAAAGGAAGGGGGGAGGAGGAAGAGGAGGAGGAGATGGTAAGAAGACTAGAAATGCAGACCATATAGTCAGTATCAACAGGTAATTAGATGAAAACTCCAAAATAATTATTGGAATTGAAATAATTAGTTTACCAAAATTCCTGGATCCAAGGGCAGTACTCAAAGGTCAACTGAATTTCTATACTGTACTCTAGAAATAAAAAGATAAACTTTTTAACATACACCCATTATGAAAACAGGAGCATAGAAATATCTAAGACAAATAGAACAATTTCTATGAAGAAAATCATAGAAATACTTACTAATGGAAATTAGAAAGTAGAAAATTCACAGCAAAAGATTAGAAGACTCACTGTTTCAAATATGTTAATTCTCCCCACAATTAATCTAAATAATGAGCTCTTTGTAAAGTTCCAAACTTCTTAGTTTTCTCTAGGAATATATTAGCTGTTCTTTAAAAAGTATTTTGGCTATCCTTGATCTTTTATATTTTCATATTAATTTAAAAATCAACTTGTCAAAGAAAAAATATTCAGATAACAATGCACTTTCGGTGAGAAATGGCAAAAATTTTAATACACTATCAGCTTTCACACAAAAGTTAAAATATATGCCTAAAAATCCATAACAATGACAACCAGCTGATAGATACAGCAAATGAGACAAGCCACACTTAAATAAATGTAAATATATGAAGCAAATGACCTACGTGTTTAAAACTACGTTGGGTGGAATCCTCAAAGAAATAAAGAAAAAGCATTCTTTAAATGAGAACAGCCTTGAAAAAGGTGTATGTATAGATGAGCCAAAAATTATTGAAAATGAAACTTAGGTAAATGCCATATTACAGCTTTTAAAAAGTGAATTGTGTGGTGTAACAGGAAATTAATATGTTGGAAGAGAAAACTAAATAAATGTATGAGAGTCTGGCTAAATATATATGGCATTACCTTTTCCTATGCACATATGAAAGCTGAATTTCCTGGATCTTCTTACAAATCGGGGCCATGTGGTTGGAAAGTGAGTGGAATGAAGTATTGTACTATTGAAGAGGATGACTGAGCTCCCAAAGATTGTGATTTTATTCAATGACAGTAATTTCCTTGTTAATTTAGAACTTTCTGAAACGATCATGTTTACTTCTCTGAGGTTATTTGAATGGGGCTGACAACTGCCCTGTTTGTGGACTTGGTACCCCATGTGGAATAAGCGGATCGAGGGGAATTTTATGATTCCACAGAGTATCCTTAATGCCGTCAGATCATCTCTGGTCAACTTTGGCAGCTCACGTTGAAGCTAGCCAGTGAGACAGACCATGGCTTCCTGTCCTGGCGTGGACACTTGATGCATCTCTAGGCAGGAGGGTCTTCTCAGCTTCTTAGATAGTGTGTTTCCTTGGGCAAGCTCTTCTTAGAATCCTTTGCTAAGCTGTTCCCCCTGCCCGGTACAAGATCCCATCTTTGTCAATTCCCTCACATCCCCTACCTGTTCAGAAATACACTGCTACTAACATGGCCTCATCCCAAATTCAGTGGAATTGGAAGCAGTTAGACTAGCGACTGAACGTCCTAGAAGCGTTGGTCAGCGAGGATGCCTTTCCTCTCGTCTAAATCCTGTGAAGGGCTGAGAACAGGCTTTGCCCTTGAAGACGGAGAAGGAAGTGACCTTATGTGGGACAAACCAGCATGTGATTCACAGAAGAGACTTTTCCTGCACACCTGCTCAGGAGCCCTTTCTGCACTGACAAGAGGAGATCAGTTATTTCTAACTGGGGGCAACAACCTGTTAGTGGATCCAAAAACTCATCATAATGCATCAGACAAACATATAATTTTAAATGCTTGTGTTTGCTTTTAGATCCTAAGAGTTCATAACCCTAACTGGGTATGAGAATGTTCAACCTGGGTGTTATCCTGGGTAACAGAACCAAGCTTCGGGAAATGAGACGCTAAAGGAAAACAGCGAGGATGAATCTGTTATAAATGAAGCAACCACACATGTACACATTATACCAGGAAGCTTCAGTAAGTGAGAACTCGGGAGGTGGCTGTGTTATACCCCTGTCATCATGCTGTGCTGTCCCCTCGCCCCACGATGCTTTTCAGTGTTTGTGGAAGGAGCTTCTTTCAGGGGAAACATGAAAGTGCTTAGCAGGGAACAGTTGACTTCTCTTGTGAAGTCTTGACTGTTCCTTTTGGTTCCTGAATCTGTGATGATTGTGCATCTTAACACCACCAAACCAATAATGAAATGGGGACATAAACTTGGACTGAATGCTCTTTGCAAACCAGTAGCTATGTGCTCAAAGTTACCAGACCAAGAGGCTGTAAGGACAAAAGTCACTGCAGGTTCAGCTCTGTAGTTGCAGTATCTTGTCTACATCATGCTTTCTCTAATCACAATCTGAGGAACTAGTGTACTCTTTTGTCGTGATTTATTTCTAGGTTTTCTTTTCTTACAGGATCGTGATTTTATCATAGGACTAATGGTATGTTACATTAATAATACATTATTAATATCACATTATTATATTAATTATTAATATTACTTTAATAATAAATGGTAAGTATGTTACAGAGCCACAGCTGTTATTACTCACCTCAAGTAGCATATGTCTCTCTAGAAACCGCCTTTTGAGGTATTTGTTGAAACTTAGATTTTACGAAGGATGGAAGATTTTTCAAAGTGTTTCGCCACTACCGTTTTTGACAAACCAAAACAAATGTTTTGGAATCTTACTTTGAAGAATGACTGCCTTAAAGAACCAGTATTCATTAATGATTGAATTTAATTATCATTGTCTGCAAGTGTATGCCTTTTTCTAAAGAGAGTAATGTGTCACGCAGCTCAGCTATGATCACCGCATTGTCACAATATATTTACATTTTTCCATCTTCCATGATTCAGGTCTTGGATCTCCTCTTGGCTGATCACCCAAACATTCTTGTATTCTTCTTTTTCCCCAGTATTTGCCCATTTCAGTATTTTCACTGCAGTTGGGGCTGCTCTAATGTCAATACAAAAACTCCACTCAAATTCATTTACAAAAGAAAGGGAGCTACCTTGGGGCTGTACAGGATTCCTGGTTATGGAGCTAGAGATGCCCAGACAGCTTCTCTCATGCCTTCTCACTCTGCCACATTACGTCTCACCTCTGCTTGCTCTATGCATTTCCTCCATTGTCTTTTCTGTGAGTATTTCCCTCTTATTAAAAAAAAAATCTCCATTTTTTTGATAACTCGTTCTTGAGGTTCAACTATTGCATTTGTTGGTTAAGAGACAGTGTCCCTTTGCTGTTTTGAAGTACTGTATATCTTATCAATGAGAGTCACTGTGACAGCTCTGTCTTCAGCTCGCACTGGCCAAACTGAACAAGATACAACTGGGAGGATTATTTCCCCCCGCCACACTTTTTTCAGTTGTGCTCATTGGTTATAGTTATACAGATTAATGGGTTTCATTTGTCAGATTTGAAGATGTACGTGACATGCTTTAGTCATTCCCCTCCCAGACAAACCTTTCCTTGTCCCTCTCACTGTGAGTGTCAGTTTTCCTTTGGGAAGTTTCAGTGTGTAAAATGCACTTAGTCATATTCTTGCACCCTGTTACCTACCCTGACACGCCTTCCCCTTCTTTCTTTCTCCTTGTCTAGTAATAGCCTCTCTTCTGTCTTCTTATCATCTTTTATATCCATATATCAGGGAGAGTATATGGTGTTTGTCTGTCTGGGTCTGGATTATCTTGCTCAGCATGATGATCCCCAACTCCAGATCCATCTTTTTTTTTTTAAGTGACAGAATTTTGTTCTTTTTGTATGGTTGAATAATACTTCCCTGTGTTTCTATACCACGATTCTTTATCCAGTCACCTATAGATGGGCACCCAGGTTGGTTCCATGCCTTGCCTGTTGTATACTGTGTCTCAATAAATGTGGGTGTTCAGGTGTTCCCGTCGTGTGCTGCCATGAATTCCTTCAGATATGAGGAGTAGTACATCTTGATCAAATGATGGTTCCGTTTTTAGTGCTTTGAAGATCCTCCACATCGATTTCCATAGTGGATGTACTAATTTACATTCTATCAGCAGTGTAGAAGAGCTCCTTATTCCTCACTTTCTCCCCAGAAATTACTGATTTTTGCATTTTTTAGGGGGGATAGCAGGGATCGAACTCAGGACCTTGTGCCTGCAAGTCAGGTGTGGAGCTGCTGAGCTAAATCATGGGCCCATGTTTTTTTGAATTTTTGATGACAGCCATACTGAATCAGTAAAATGGAATATGGAATCTCTCTCTCTCTTTTTTTTTTTCTGGCACCAGGGATCCAACTCAGTACCTTGCGTTTGTGAGGCAGGTGCGGTGTCTTTGAGCTAAATCCCTGGCCCTCTCATTGTATTCTTTAGTTGAATTTCCCTAATGGGTAAAGATGTTGAACATTTTTTTGTATACACATTAGCCATTTGTTCCTCATCTTTTGAGAAGTGTCTCTTTGTTTTTTTTGACCATTTATTGATTAGGCCACTTGACTTGTTGCTATTAAATTTGTTTATATTTATATATTCTGGATATTAATCCTCTGTCAGCTGAGTAGCTCCAAAGACTTTCTCCCACTTTGTAGTAGGTCTCTTCACTCTGTTGTTTCCCTTGTTGGGTAGAAAATTTTTAATTTGATATAGTCCCATTTTTTAATTGATGATATTATTTTCTGGGCTATTGAGTCCTATTTTAGAGAAAGTAGACACAAAAAGACAACAAAAAGGAAGTGAATAAGAAAGGCAGAACTAAAATTATGCTTTCTGGGTTGTAATTGTTGATGACAGCCATACTGAATCAGTAAAATGGAATGTGGAATCTCTCTCTCTCTTTTTTTTTTTTCTGGCACCAGGGATCCAACTCAGTACCTTGCGTTTGTGAGGCAGGTGCGGTGTCTTTGAGCTAAATCCCTGGCCCTCTCATTGTATTCTTTAGTTGAATTTCCCTAATGGGTAAAGATGTTGAACATTTTTTTGTATACACATTAGCCATTTGTTCCTCATCTTTTGAGAAGTGTCTCTTTGTTTTTTTTGACCATTTATTGATTAGGCCACTTGACTTGTTGCTATTAAATTTGTTTATATTTATATATTCTGGATATTAATCCTCTGTCAGCTGAGTAGCTCCAAAGACTTTCTCCCACTTTGTAGTAGGTCTCTTCACTCTGTTGTTTCCCTTGTTGGGTAGAAAATTTTTAATTTGATATAGTCCCATTTTTTAATTGATGATATTATTTTCTGGGCTATTGAGTCCTATTTTAGAGAAAGTAGACACAAAAAGACAACAAAAAGGAAGTGAATAAGAAAGGCAGAACTAAAATTATGCTTTCTGGGATGATCCTGTACATATAAGATCCTAAAAGTTCTACCAAAAGACTTTTAGAGCTGATAAATTCAGCAAAGTAGCAGGATATAAAATCAATCTTAAAAAGTCAATAACTTTTCTATATACCAATAATGAACTACCAAGAAAGAAATTAGAAAAAACAATTTCATTCACAATAGTTTAAAAAAAATTTTCCTGGTGAATCAGTCTAACTTCAAAAATGAAAAATTCTACAATAAAAATTTCAGAACAGTGAAGGAAGAAATTGAAGAAAACAGTTGAAGATGGAAATATAGACAGCTAAACTAGGTGGAGATTAATACCCAGTCAGAGAGGGATTAAGAAAGTCAGCAAAAAAAAAAAAGATAAAGATATCAAGATTGCGGCTGGAGGCAAATCTGAAGAGAGCTGGCTTCAGGATGGAGAAGTAACAGCCAGGCCTGAAAGATGAACAGCCACTTGAGAGTACAGTGCAATCAGCACCACCTGGTCCAGTGGGCCCACAAACACATCAGACACATAGGTGGGTGACAAAAACATTCAGAACCCTACTGTCCTTCCTTCCAGAAATTCTTTTCATATATCCTTGCAACACGACTCATTTCCCTATTGGATCAGTATTAGCTAAGTGACTGTACTTATAGTTGTATAGGCTGATTGTAGTTGGACCCATGCTGAAGCCATATTGTGCTTTTGCTGTATAAAGTATCCCTGAAAAGGGTATCTGTGGTCACTCACTTAAGAACTCCCTGGAAATCTAGGAGCTGGCCTGCTTTTTGCTGTTTCTGGTACAACTCTTCCAACTTCCTCCTATGGCTCACAACTTCATTCTTTCATGTTGTGAGACCACACACGTGGCACATTTTACTATAGACAGCTAAGTTGCTTAGAAATGTTATAGGCAGTCAGACAGGGCTGGGCCCTAGAGGGAGTCAGTACAGAGGGTGGAAATACATTGCACATCCATTGATAGATAAAGACTGACCAGACCTACCTGCCGCCCCCAAGGATAAGAAACACTATAACTGGTATTGCCTGGTCCAATAAAGTCTAGATAGACATGGGTGACCAGGACCTCTGATCCTTCTCTTCCTAAAAAGTTCTTTGTTCATTCCATGCACACTTGTTAGGTGACCTGTTTCCCATTGGATCAATATCACCTAAAAAGCTATACTTGTAATCTTACTGCTTGATCATACTTTTGACCCACATTGTTCCCATCTGGTGATTTTGTACCTACCTTGTGATTTTGCTCTATAAAAGTTCCTTTGGGAAGTGGGCTGGTTGGCAACACACTTTTGGGTCCCCTCTGTCTCTCATGAGCTATCTCCCTGAATAAAATTTTCCTGTTCTTAACCTCTATTGTTCCTTAGCATTCATTCTTCAATTTTGGGGAACACAAAATCAGCATATCTGATATGTAGCAGGTTGGAAGCTACATTTATTCCCCCTCTGTCTATTTGACTTCTAACAAATTAGGAGTCATAGTTTTCCATATCAGGAAGGCCTCCCCTGTTCATGGATTGGAAGAATTAACGTTGTTACAATGGCCACACTACCAAAAGCAATTGAAAGAATCAATGCAGTTCTCGTCAAAATACCAATGAATGACATTCTTCACAGAACTAGAAAGAACAATTTAAAAATTCATACAGAAGCACAAAAGACCCAGAATAATCAATGTAATCCTAAGCAACAGGAGTAAGGTGGGAGACATCACACTACCCAGTTTAAAATTACGCTATAAAGCCATAGTAACAAAAACATAATGGTACGTGCACTCAAATAGACACCTAGACCAATGGAACTGAATATAGGGCACAGAAACAAATTCATTGAACTGCAGTCATCTGATTCTGCACGAAGGAGCAAAAAATATACTTTGAAGAAAACATGGCCTGTTTGACAAATGGTGCTTGGTTCCGCATGGCCACTTGGAGAAGTGAAAGTAGATTCGTAGACCCTGTACAATTCAAAATGGAGGTGTAAGACCTGAAACTTTGAAACTGCTAAGAGAAGACACAGGAGAAATAATTAAAGCCTTAGACACAGACAAGCTAGGAGAAATTTAAGAGAAACACTTTTCAGTGACAGAAATATGCACTTAGACTTATACCCTCTGAACTTGAGGACTAGAAGGGTTCAGGGAATTATCCTGCAGGTGCATGCTCTAAGGATCCTAGATGTGGGAGACTTGCTTTGGGACTGTCTGGTTTGCTGAGCTGAGGACTAAAAGAGGTGCCCTGGGTGCAAGGCAGAGAGGTCAGGTTGGGTCCATCTGGCATCAGGGTCCTTCTACTCAGTCAGGGACACTCACTGGTGCACTCAGCAGTCCTTCAAGCTCACCCATGTGAGGAGTGCTCAGCCAACCTTATCACTTCACCAGGAGAGAGATCAGGCCTTCAGATGAATGGCGATACCTGAGCTATATCTTCCACTTTGATGGATGGTAAAGCCCAAGACTCAGGCATCTCTGTTTCCTTGCAGGGCATCTGCTCGCTGTGGCCTGAGACCTCTTCCTAGAGCACGCTGCTTCCCAGCCATTTAGAATACCAAAGCCTGTCTTGCAGGCTGTCTTGCAAGAATGCTGGTGTTTTGAAGATTTAAGCCGTAGGCCCTGAAAGGCTCATTCATTAGGAAATGGGGCTGCTGCTCTGTATCATGAAATGGGATCTCAGAGGTACTTATGCTGGCCAGTGCTTTCACGCTATAGAGGTAATTGTTGCAGTATTGATTTTTCTCAGGTCTCCTGCTGTAGCAAACTGCCAGTTTAATCTGCAAGAGCTCAGGCTAATGCTTGACATCCCGTTTCCTGGAGAGTGGAGTGTCAATTTTGTCCTTCAGGAATTTGAGGCATTGTCTCCCACAGCGCATGAGGTCCTCTTAAAGGTGTCATTTCTAAGTGCTGGCTTTGCCTTTTCAGAAGTGAATACATTTTACAGTATAAAGGTCAGATGCTGATATGTGTCGTCACCAGTATAATCTGTTAGTCAACCAGTTACTTGTTTACTGCAGGACCTGCGTCTTTATTTCAGTGCTCACCAGACAATGGCTCCTAGAATCCCCTTCCATTTCCGTAGGATGTCCCAGAAGGGATTTGTCTGAAAGTACGGAGGCTGGGGGAAGTGAGAGGGAAGAGTACCCAGGAAAAGGAAATGTGTTTCCCTGCTTACCTTTGACAAGATACAATGGAGGGCAAAACAGAAGGATGTACGAGAAATGGCTTCCTCTCAAGGGTTAGGGCTTCTGTAGCCCCATGACTTCAGTGTGCCCATGCTTCAGCTGGCTGTGACCCCACTTTGTCCCTTTCAGCTTGTCTCTCCAGAATGCATCGATATAGCAGGATTTGGGTGTCCTGATTTAACTTCAGTGGAGACAACCTGATTAGCTCAGTGCAGCCTGGCAAGGGTTTTTTCCTTCACTCCAGGATTTACCTTTCTGTTAATCAGCTGTGGCCAGATTATTAAGTGAAGATTCCTCTGAAGCTTGATAAGCAAAACTCCAAGAGTCAGGAAACAAGGCTGGAATGAGACCCTGAAATTACCAACATTAATTCTTGGTCTCTGGTAGAAGTGATTTCAAAAGAAAAGGCATAAAACCTTAATCTCATTTATTAGTGATTCAATGACTTTTCAGTTATGGAAATACATTGACTATATTGGAGAGCACCTTGAAGGAAAAATAGCCCTTCTGGATTTGTTTTCATTGATTTATACCATGGCAGAACGTTCCAGAGTTTGATTGCATAGGCACCTTAGTGAGGCCTTGAAGCTCTCAGTTCTAGGAAAAGCTATCTTACTTCTGAGTAACTGTGTTGATTTTATTACGTAGACCTTTTGACTCTCATAAAGGATTCTGGTTCTCTTTCTTTTGGCTGCCAGAAAACTTGGAACAAATTTATAGGCAGCATCCATCAAGTATATAGTATCATAAGGTGTGTGTGTTCTAATTTGTTCACTCTCCATCTAACTGTGCTTCCTGTTCCTTCCAATGTTGCAGTCCCCTCAAGTAGTCCCCTCGTTCATCTACTTGCATGGTCATTATTGTGTCTCCAAAACTCCATTTCCAAAGAGACCTCTTAAGACCTTACCGTTTCCTATGGAAGGGGAGCTGTAAATTTCTGCTGCTCCTCTGTCCTCACAGAAGTGGAAAATGCTTCAATATTCCTAACCTGCTGAATATAGCTTAGCTGTGTATTTCACAGTACACTGTGGAATACTTGTTGTTCGCCCTCATGATCACGCAGCTGGCTGTCCCAAGCATTATGAGAGGCATCCTAGCATATATCACTAGTTAGCTCCGCGAAAACTTCCAAGTAGTGTGGAGTTCATATCACCTTCGCGCTGTGAAGCTGAAATATATGCAGTGTGGTCGAAAACTAGTGTGAATTTAAAAATCTTTAAACATTGACTGCAGCAGAAGACATCACTTTTAATCCCTCTCAAAATATTACCCCTCACTTCAAGCACACTTGCCTGTCACTCTTGCCACTCTTTTTGTGAGGATATTGAGTTGCACTGTAGTGGCTGCCTCAATGTCCTAACTAAAGTCAAAGTATTTATGTTTTATGGTCATTTTGACTTTGGGGAAAACCCAGAAGTCACACAGCACCAGATCCAGTGAACACGGTACACAAGGACACACCATGATGTTTTTATGAGCCAGCCTTTCCACTGGACAGCACTCAGCAACAACATTCACTACTTTTTGGGGGTGGGTACCAGGGATCAAACTTGGGAACTTGCACTTGCGAGGCAGGCAGTAGAACCACTGAGCTAAATCCCTGGCCCTTCATCTGCTTTTTATTACACATTGCAGAAACGCTCATGAAAGAGGACTTGCAGAACTCCTTCAGAAAGTAAGAAGAATGATGGGATAAGCATGCTTGTGTAAGCTTGATCGTATTTGTAGGAGGATTGATGGCGATGTGTCTTTTATTATAATGATTTTTAAAATTTAAACCTTCACCATATATTTCCATTATACCACATAAGTCAAACCCTCATAAGGTATGGATAGTCTCAAAATGGAATTTCCAGTGTAACTAAATCACGTTACCCCATTGGCAGGAGGAAAAAGGATTTTAGTGAGAGGATTAATCAAATTATAGACTGAACAATGTTTCTCTCAAATCACTTTAATTTCCTTATTTTCCTCTTTTTATCTCTTGTTTCCTAAGAAGCTACTGTGAGAAATCAGGGACAAGCAGTGTCTTCTCTCTAGGAGTTGCTTGGCTTTGGAGCACCAATTATGAATCTAGACAGGGCTCAGAGGAGAGGAAGCTGAGTCCTCTGATCATGCTGGTCTCTAACTTCATCTTTAAAGAGTTAAGGTTCCTAGGTTCCTACAACAGCTCTGGTACTACTCACGGACGTGATTGGGTAAATCCCTCCACAGAAAAAAAGAACCCTGGTGGGCCTGGAGCATATCTTGTGCCTCTGTTTCTCCTGATGGCCTTCGTGGTGCTGCTAAGCAACTGAAACTGTGATTTGGATCCTTGCCACAGAGAACATGAATGGCCGCCATGGTTTCCTTATCTATTTATTTAATCCTGCTAGATTGTATTTATTTTTGAAAACTGCCTCAGATCCCTTTGTGAGAAGAACAGCACATGTATGCATGAATGAGGAATATGGAAACATCATGAAAATGAGGGGTAAGCTAGCCCTATACTAGGGATAGCAAAGCCCTCCCATGCAGGGAGTTATCACAACCAGAGATACTTCTTTGAGATGAGCAGGATGAAAAGGAGCACATTTTCTCCCACAACTCTTTGGTAATTTATGATTGTACTTTCAAGTGCTTTGTAAATGTAAAGCTCTTTATAAACCAACAGAATTGTAATTGTTAATGCCAGTGAGTTAAAGTCAAATAACCACAGGTTAATGTAGAATAGATGACTGTTATCTTGGAAGTCAGAACGAAAGAACTTGGTGCAATGAGGTAGAAGACAGGCAAGTCACAAAAGCAAGGGAGATGACACGTAGGGAAAAGACTGAGATCTGTTGTAAATCCTGGCTAGGTAGAGCAAGCCATGGCCTAAGAGGTAACAAAAGTGGGGAAGAAGCCCACCTCTCCCACAGGAGACTAAATAAGTCATTGGAGTACGGCCCTGGAGCCAGATCAGCCTGGGTAATTCCCCCCCTCTGCCACACACTGCCAGAGCTCTATGATCTTGGTCAAGTGACCTGTTCTGTGCTATTTTCCCATCCATGAAATGGAGAAAATAGTAGAATGGTTCCCACAAGTGACAGTGAGGACTGAATGAGTTAACGTTAGAATTTAGAGTAGTCCCTGACGCACAGTGATCTCCGCATTGGTTAAATGAATCATGGTGACGCCGAAAGGTCACAAATTGCCTTTAATATGTGTTTGTTTTTTCCATTTTAAGAAACATATTCATAAGAAGGAAATGTAAGAAAATAAATATTAGAAGCAGGGAGTTTGGTGAAGCATGGAGTGCACAAATTCACTGGTGGGGGATAGAGGCAAGTTTGGAAAATGTTTTAAGAAAAAACAAAATTCAATGAAGGTGCAGTAACACAGGCAATATTTTGTTTTTGCTTTTTAGAGGGACAGGTGAGGTGGTCCTTGAGTGCTATGACTTGTCCTTACTCAAATGTAAGTTCCTGGCATTTATGGAAATGTGTCCTGGCCTGTGCTGGGCACAGGTACTGAAAAGGTGAGGAGGGACCCTTGTGATGAGGGACTGGTGACAGGACACGGCCTCTATTCTGTTACTGCCCAGCAGAAATGTAAGGGAATCGCAGGTGTAATTTAAATTTTTCTAGAAATTTTATTACAAAGAAACAAAAGAGATAAAAGCAAAGTTAACATACATTTAATTTAATCCAATGTATCTAGAATATTATAATCAACAAGTAATCGAGTAGGACAAAATGATATATTTTACTTTGGGTTTTTTTGTTGTTTTTAACTGGGTGTTTGAGATCTTTTGAGTATTGTATACTTTCTATACAATTTAATTCAGACTAGCCACATTTCAGGTGCTGAGTAGATAAATGTGAATAGTGGTTAGTCACACTTAGTACAGAGTAGTTCTGTTCCTTCAGTAAGAAAAATCCTTGTCACTAATCTCTGTCTTGAGGTGCATAGTGATTGTGTCCACCAAACTGATGCTCACTAATTTTATTTCAGTTATCCATGGTTAATTTGTATAAAGTTTCCACTCTGCATTGGGCCTTGGATGACATACTGCAGATGTAATGCTATCTATAAGGAGAATAACTTTATAGTGCAAGTAAGTTTTAATGGATTGAACTAATTCTTGCCTGGTGAAATTGAATTCAGTCATTTCAAACTATTTTAAATATTTTCTATCAGTTGAAAACTGGATCAAATTGTTTTAAGCCAGCATGAACCAATTTTTAACAAAAGAAAAGATTGCTAGCTATTTCCTTTGGGTTACAGATTAATTACACATGTGCCAAAAATAGCTATGCCTTCGAATGGTTCTTAAATTTTTTGACCACTTAGTTTTATTTGGTGTTATCAGTAAGTGCTTACTAGAGAAAAAGATTCAATGCAACATATACAAATATATAAGAATTTACAAGATTGCCTTACAATGGCTGCCCACAGAGTTAGGTGTGGAAAAGTGCACTGCAGTTCTGCAGAATCCAGTCGAAGGACTGGAGCTCCCTGTAATGTCTCAAGCCAGTCCATATCAGGAGGTCAAAGATCTTCCCTGGAAGGCTGAAAGGTCTGTGCTGGAAGCCAGGAGATGATGCCCAAGATGAAGGTGAAGACTGGTGCTCCTCTGAAGAAACGGAAGGGCGCCTTCCTTCTTTTACCTTTTATTGCATTCAGAGAACAAGCCTATGGGTTGGTGCCGCTCGCACCCGGGATGAGTCTTCTATCTTTAATAAATCCTTTTAGCCACACCCAGGACAATGCTGTTCCAATTTAGTTGGGGGGCATTTCCTACTCAAGTTGACCGTCCCACCTGGACTATGTACTATATTATAACTATTTCACAGTGCACGATTATTTCTTACCACGTCAAAGTTGAATAGTTTGGTGCTGATAATACTGAGCACTTTAGGCATTTTTGAATAAACGTACGTTGCTCGACCAAATGACGCCATGGCACAGAAAGCTGAAGCTAAGTAACAAAAACCGGGACAGTATGGTTGGTCACAGCTGCTGTGGCAAGAAGGTAGATTATGGCTAGTTATTGTGCTAGGAGTCCTCAAGCTTGAATAAGGGAGTGCTTGTCCCCAGTAAGAGGTATATATGTGAAACACTGATTTAAAGTTAAGCAACTGTAATTATAAGCTTTGGTGATCGATGATGGTAGCCATAATCATTAGCTTTGCTATATGGTTCCCCATCCTTTAGGCAATACATAACAAGCGGTCAGAAGTGTGATACTAAGCTCCAGTTTAACTTGGGGTCAGTTGAGTTTCCTAGTAACTGTTTCCAGTATTACTAATACCTTACCAGACTTCTGACTTCATGGCTCAGAAGGAGGCCTGTGGGGAGGGTCACAGTGGCCTTGGGCCAGGAGGGTGGAAGTAAACATGAATGGGTACAAGGACAATCTCCATGAACTAGCCTTTTCCTACTCCAGGTATTATACTATCATTGAATCCATGATGCCTAGCACCAATCAGGCTAACGTTTCATTAATGAACCTCCCATCCCTTTAGATCTTTTTTTCCCCAAAACATTCAGTGGCTTTACTTGGCTACCAGATTAAACTATAAATATGATTTTTGACACCTTTCTCATCTTCCCTAGTCAAGATTCTTCCCACTTTCTGGTTGCTACTAATCTCTATAGTCAGAAACATTATCTTTTCAGTATTTATGTATTTGCCCTTCATATCAGTCTCCCTGTCTTCTCTTCTTTCTGTGATCATCTAATTTTACCCATTCATCCAGGGTGATACAAGGCCTTGCTTCCTCTTTAATGTTTTTGCTAAGTGCATAATTTTGCACTAAAACCTCCAACCCTTGTTAGCATCACATGCCTTATTGCCTACATTGTCCCATCTCATCTCTTGAGAAGTTCATCATTGTTAACCTTGGCACACCAATAAGCTTAAAAGATATTCAATGGCAAGAATAAAATCTTGGCAATTATTTCCCACAAGCACAGAGTTATGACTATATAATCTCTGTGTGTATTCATTCACAATGGGGGTTAATCCTTACTACCTGGGATACAAAAGAGAGTAAGAGCCCTGGCTTTACAGAGCTTAGTACTCAATGCAAGAGAAGTAAAGATGTAGATGAATAAATAGATTAGGCTATAGATAAAGTGATAGAGAAAACTATAACTCCTAAGATTCAGGGAAAGCTTCTGTGCATAAGTTAAATATGAGTAGACTTAAATTATGAGACAGAAGAGGCAGCCTTGTGGAGGAAAAATAGATTAAATATTTTATCATTTGTGCTGTCTGCAATGACAGCAGAGAATCTGCCAAACATACTTAATCCAGATATGAAGGAAGCTTTACAGACTTGTCTTTGGGGACAGTAAAGGAAGACACTGAACCTAAAAGCATGCAAGGGAAAATTATCCATAAGTGAATGGAAGAACATTTTCCCTTTTACTTTCTGTGAGAAGATATATTGATTTAAATGTAATAATCAAAGCAATTTTAGGATGAAACTAATAGTCCAGAGAGCATTTCAGTAGATTTTTAAAAAATAAAATGGTAATATAAGAAACATATTCAAGGATATTATGAAAGACAAAGGATGGACCTTCAAGAACCATGCTTTGCTGTGTAGACTGCTGGGAAATGAGGCCTGTATTAGGTTCCCAAGAAACAGTACCATGAAAGATGATGATGATGATATAATTATATATAATATATTCATGTGCTTGACATACATACAAAGAATGTACACAGAGTCAGAAAATACTAGCAGAGTAAAGTAAGCAGAAATGAATGATCATATGCAGACAGAGGGAGAAAGGATTCTAAACTGACTTCTAGATGCTTAGCTTGGGTGGCCAATTGGCCTTTGGCTCTGTTGTTTGGGACCAGAACGTAGGAACAGGAGAAGCCATGTTGAAGAAAGAAGCTGTGGATATTTTATGCATGTAGTGAATTCAGATTAGAACATAATCTGAGTTTGAAGAGCCATCAGGACTTCCAATAGATATATGCTGAGAAGGGGAGAGTTAGACTCAAGTAAGAAGGGAGATTATAATTTTTTGTATAGGAGAGATCTAAGCATGTTTATAGAAAAAGAGCAGGATTGAAGATAAGAGAGAAGTTGTAGGAAGCAGTCAGAAAGAAGTACAGTGGGTTCTAGAGGAAATAAAACCAAGTCATTTCAAGGGCCTGGTGACTGGAGGAAAACAGAGAACCTGATTACAAAAATAAGTGCACATGTAGTTGGAAAGGCTCAAAACTGAGCAACTTTATGGGGATAGCTTCAGTTTTTTAAAAAGAAAAAAGCTGAGATCATCATCATCAAGAATGCCAATAGGATGGAGATTGGAACGGCTTGAGACAACCCCTGAAGGTTTGGGACAACAACACAAGTGACAGGGAGAAGACACTGTTAAGGACCTCCGCTGAGAGTCTGAGTTCATAGGCCCTTGGTGGTTACTACTGTGTGCTGTTTGACTAGCGGGGCTGACACTGCCAGAAGAAAGGGCAATCAAGGGTTGAAAGTATTGGGGAGTAAGTGTTCCAATGGAAAACCATTTTAATTCTTCCATTCTCTTTTCTTTTTATCTTAGGGTGATTTTACAGCAAAATCTCTAAAAAAGTCTTTCCATGTTGCTTGCTTTTAAAATTCTACTAACTGAGCTTCTTACTTTGTCATCATCCTTGACTACTTCAGCTTACTGTGGAAGGAAGAATAATTAAAGTTTCCCTGATGTTAAAAAAAAAAAAAAGTATTGTCCCATTCAAATCCACAGGTCCCAAACTATTAGATAAATAACAATAGTAGTTTAGCTTTAAATAGTGCATTTCCTTCCAACAAACCCCCAGAAATCTCAATACAGAATTTTAAAGACATGCATATGTGCATAAATTTGACACAGTGCAGACCTTTCATTGGAAAACTAAATACTATTCAGGCTGAGTAGTTTTCATAATTGTTTTCTTATTGTATTATTGAAAGGGAAGCAAATCTACTTCCTCTGTATTCACAGGAATGGAAATTAGTATTGGAAATAAGCAATTAAAAGCCCCAAGAAGATTGCATTAAAGGCGAAATACAATAAGTTAAAAATACCATATGGAGCAGGCAAAATCTGATATTGAGCCAGGAGGAAAATGGCCATAAAGGTCCAGCATTCAAGGACGAGCTTTCCCTGCCCCTTTACTCCCTGCAAGGTGTGGAATTTTCACACATATGGTGTTAGAATCTCTTACTGCTCCACTACCCCTGGTGCAGAGCCATATGTATTGCAATCCACACATACACCAGGGTGAGATGGCAATTATTTGCCAGATTTTCCTTGGAGCTGCCTTGTGTGAAGGAGTTTTATATCTTCCCCATTGTTGTTATTTGTTAAATTAATTACTGAAGCTTTTAAATATTTGACATCCCCCCACTACTCCAGCCTCGTATCTGACTTAAGCCTGTGCCCCAGGTCACCGCTGTGACCCATTTCAACCATGCAGAATCTAATCAGCTAATTGATTAGGCACTAAATTATACTTTTCTCTGGATGGCTTTGCTCTTGCTTCCAACTCAGAAGTGCTATAATTACTGACTCCTTGTTCTACCACCCTTCACTCATTTTTATTAGTTTCGAGAAGTCAAGAGTAGCATCTTGGTATACTCTTTCTAGTTTAAGAGTTTTCATGTTTCTTTCTGTCTTTGCTTTTTAATATAGTAAGTATTGATAATACACACCATGTAACTTATATACTATTTTTATATTTTGCTAGCTTCATGAGGCATTGATAGCTAGGTCAAAATGCATTAACCTTAGCACTGTTAGCATTTTGGGCTAGATAATTCTATGTTGGGGGTGCTATCTGGGTGCCATTAACAATCTCCCTGAAGTTGGGATGATCAGAAGTGTCCCTAAACATTGTCACATATCCCTTATATTGCAAAATCATTCCTGTTTAAGATCACTGATCTAGGAAATCTTTAGGAACCCTGAAATTTCATATGCATTTCTCCTTTTATTCTTAAATAATTTTCCTTCAAGAAATTTATCTCCTTTAATTTGATCCAAGGTCTATAGACAGCTAATAGTTCTGCCAGATATGCAACAGCAGCCTTGAGAGTATGAGTTCAATTCTCCGTTTATGACAGAGTTGGAAGAATTTCTTCACCAAGGTAAGGAGTGAGAAAGTGATCATTACTCAGGTGGGAGAGGGATCTGTTATGAAGAAATGGGCTTTCTGGAGGGAAGAGAATCTTGATGTGAAGTAAGAATTCATGCAGTCCTAAAGACAAGTCAGGACTTGACTTGAGGTAGGGGAAACCTTGTTAGCATTTGAGGTTCCCTGAAAAGCTTTGATTTTGGGAAAAAAAATTCAAATTTAGTTGTTAGTTGATGTAGTGAGACATCTGGGAAAATGGCTTCAAAACAGCCTGGGACTTTGAATATGGAGGTAGAAAGGTCAGAAATGAAGTTATGAGCCTGTGGGGAAACGATGTACAGAAGATGACCTGACAATGAATTTCTCTTGCCAAGTGCATCAGTTTAACAATATCTTCACAGAAGAATACTGCCAGCAATAGTAATAGTGTAACATTTAAGATCTAAAATGTTCAGGTTCAATTCTAAATATGAAACAAATATTAGCATATATAATCCTTGCAATGACTGCCCAATTTTTGCGGTAATAAGCAGGATTTCGAATCAGTATTGCTTGGTAAAGCCCTAGTCAGGCTTCTATTAGTTACATGTCCTTGGAAAAGTCAATTACCATCTCAATTCCTTTATTTTCATATCTATAGAATGATAATCAAAGCAATAGAGACTACCTGAGGGGATTGTTCTGGGCAATAAGTGAGTAAATACATGTAAGAGGATTTAGAACAAAGTCTGCCATGTGGTAAGCCCCAGATAAGTATGGTTTGGGCATCCCAAATCCAAAAGTATGAATTCCAAAATCCTCCAAACTCTGAAAAATTTGAGGATTTTCTTGAAGTACAAGTGGGAAATTTCACATTACGAGGCTTTGTTTCATGCACAGAATTGTTAAAAAATATTATATACACCTATCTTCAGGTTCTGAATATATGGTGTATATGAAACATAAGTGAAGTTTGGTTTACACTTATATCTCATCCTGACAATATCTCATGGTATACAGGCAAGTGTTCAAAAATGCAAAAAAACAAAACAAAAAAACAAACGCTTCTGATCCCAAGCATTTTACGTGAGAGTTCCTTAAATTGTATTTGCTCTTATTACTTCCATTTGCCCCCTTTATAGATGAGGAAGTTGAAGCACGAAGAGGTGATTGGCTCGAGGTCACACAACTTGTAGCAGATCTGGGACTCGAACCCGGGTTTATGCCTCCAGGAGCCACATGCTGAACTGGAACACTCTGCACAAGGTCCCAGAACATCACAGTACCTGGGGATGTGGTTAGATGCTGACAGTTGACCGACATCACCTTTGTACCAGCTCTTTCTCTACAGAGTCGTGATGGGCAGACTACCAACCTCCCGAAAGTGTTATCTCTTGACCCCTAAAACTTATGCATAGAACTAAGATGGCTGAGGAGCTGACACTAAAATAAAACTAGTATCCTGTCATAGTCAGGGAGACTGAAAGCACTCACAATGCACTTATATGCAGAAGAGGGAAATGGACAAGTCTCTGATAAGATATGCCCAAGGCTCAACCAATCACGGCTGGCTTTGAAGGTGGAGGAAGTGGCTCCAGGTGTTGGCCTCTCTAGGAACCGGAAAGGGGTAGAAAACCGCCTCCTCTAGAGCCCCTGGAAAAGAACACATTTTAATTTTAGTCTAGTGAGTCCCATCTTGGACCTCTCATCTTCAGAACTGCAAGGTAAGAAATGTGTGTTGTTTTAAAGCTATTGCATTCATGGTAATTGGTTACAGCAGTGACAGGAAGTAGAGGAGCCCATGGTATTGTTAGGGGAGAGGGCAGATGTGCCACACTGCATAGTAAAGACAAACACCTTATAGAGTGGAGAATGGAGATGTAACAGAGAATTGTGAAAACAAAACAAAAACCTATTGTTTAGGGTTTAGTAGACCTGGACTTGAGTCCTGCCTTCCTTCGTGGTAGCTGCTAGAGCATGCATTGTGACATCGCCGAGCGTACCATAAGGATAATGATGCTATCACTTTGTGAGAACTGAAAGAGATGACATCTCTCAGGGTACCTGCCATTCGGGATCCCTGTAGAGCCATTTTGCCTCCTACATTTTTCAGGTAGGGAGACCGAGACCAAAGAAGAGAATGACCCTAGGGAATAGCCAACCTGTTGGTGATAGAATGAGGACTCAATTTGTGTTTTGGAAATCCTATTATAAAATTCCTCCCCTCAGATCTCATTGCTTTCCTTAAATGACTTTTCAAAATGCATTGCTGTAATCAGTAATTGCTAAACTAACCTGATTGCATTAATCCATTTATTTATAATTTATACCTGGCCTGCTTCCAACAAGAACCGGAAGTGACAGGATCCCATTTCACCCCTGAAGGAGGACGCTCAACCTGCCTCTTTAGCGGTGCTGCTGAAGGGAAGAGGCAGACCATGCTGTCCAGAGCGAGGCTGCTACTTACCCTCCGGGCGTCCCAAGTGTGGCCGCACAATCCAGTGGGGGACTCCTGGCTTCTCTGACTTCACCGGCCAGCATTTCTAATGCTTCTCGGTGGAACCCATTCTGGACAACACACACAGGAATGTGCTAAGGAAGGTGCTATTGCCACAACTGGAGTCATGAGTAGGATTAGTATTGGAAAAGCGTAAAATGGCAAGTAAATAGCAATAATGCCTGTGTACTTCAGGAAATGTGTTGGAATACTCCCCTCCCCCCCAACACACACCTAGGGGTGCTAAGCAAAGCTACATCCCTGCTCTTTTTATTTTTTTACTATGAACTTTATTGGTATTGTGAGGTGTCCATTATGATCACATTCATCCTTGGGAATTTGTACCTGTACATGACACATCTTAGTTCTTGTTTTCTCCTGTTCCCTTTCCCTCCCTCCCAGCCCTCCCCCACAAAAGCTTTGTTTCTGTTTTTTCCTTCTTTTCTCATATTTTTTCTTTCCCTTCTTTCTGATATTGTTATTGCAGCATTGCCCAGCCATACCTAACATTTGTAATCCTTCCGCTTCAAATTTCTAAGTAACAGGAATTATTGGGTACTTGTTGCTACATCTGTCCACACTTAATATCCTGTGAAGCTTAATGACAACCAAACATTGACAAAGATTAGAAAAATTAAGTGTTTAAGTCAGTAAGTTACCAAGCTACTTCTCAAAGTTGGTTCAGGTGGAGTACACACTGCCATTGGCTAATTAAAAACTTCAGAGTTGGAAAACAAATTCACTTATAATAGTAAAACTACCAGCCTGTTAAGTTCAGATTATAACCTGAAGTTGTCTCAAATAGATTTATGTGTGCTGAAGATCATACGTAGTTTAATGAAATATACTTTTTGAAACACTGGTTTAGTTTTAGTGAATATATTTTGAGTGGCAGCCACTGTGTAAGATAAAATCCGGGCCTGACCTCATTGGTCTATTATGGGATATGTGCTATTTCCATGCATATTTGTGAAGATGGGAAATCAGAAGAATGACACAGAAAAAGCACAGGAGTGTTCAAGTGCATGACATTCTTTGAATGGGGAAATCAGAAAATACACTTTGGAAGACCAATTTTTAAGCTCTGAGGAATAAGAGTCATGGGTTTGAGGAGATAAAGCAGAGAAAGACAAAGTGGGTGTGTGCATATGTTGTACATGGGTGTGTGTGTATGAATGGAGTGGGAAAAGCATAGGAGAAATATAAATTTGTTTACTTGCTTGCAAATGCTTATGGTGAAGCTACTCTGCTATGCTCATTTTGAGGGCAGAGAGATGAAACTCAGACAGATGGGATCGCTGTCCTCACAGTGGGTAGCAAAACTTGTTCATAGGTACAGTAGTTTTAAAAAAATATTCTTGGATGATGTCAGTCCCACAAAAACCAAAAATGAATTCTTGGCATTAAATCTGCATTCTTTTTCATTTACTTCAGTAAATGAAGAGGCTGCACTTATGCTTGACTGTTCAAAGTAAATGCATTGCTTGCAGTGACTCCACTCTTGGAAAGAAACAGATGATCCTTTTTACCCCCTTAACTTTTGGTTCTTCTAATAGAAAAGAGGCATTGAAACGTTTTCAATAATTGCTTACATACATGTCTTCACTGCATAAGAACAATAAGAGTCTAATATGCATGGTGAGTTTACTACATATTGTGCATATATAACTGTTTGATACTGCAACAATGTCCAGTAACCACCAACCATTGTTTTCATTAAGGAAATAAAGACATTGTGGGATTTGCTGCACACCCAAGACTGGTGGTTCTACAGCTAGTTACCAGCAGAGCTGAGATTAGGACAAGTGGTGACCTAGTCTAAACTGCTATGTCTTCCCTGTTACCCATCTCTAGGTGCTCCCTGGATAAGGTAACAATTGACCTAGAAATAGCAAAATATCGATATCCAATGGTGCTTTGGATCATTTCTATCCATCCAACACCTTTCTCCATTTCTCTTAAGTGATGCAACTTACTGTGCGGTGCCCACCAGGGCTCTGAACAGAGCGACAGTGGCACCGTCATTTGTAGATGGAAAATGTTGCTTCTTGCGGAGTTGCAAGGCTCCCACATTTAGGGATTGGCGGTTGGCCTTCTAGGGCTTTTTATGGGAGTTGAGCAGGTCAGACTTCCAGGACCACGTAGGCGCCACATGCTCCCAAAACTGTACACTCAGCCCTTCTGTGGTAGGCAAATAGAAGTCCCCTGCTGGGCGTAATGTTCTTGCTTTGTTCTATAATCAGCAAAAATTCTTTTTCTCCAAAGTCAGTATTTGTTCATGCATTTCCTGAGGCCTGGGAGGAAGGATATTAAGCAGAGAACACGCCCAAGCATATAACTGGATAGATTAAAAGATCCAGATGGACACCCAATGTACTCGCATAAATACACAGAAAACCAAACTAAAGCACTAAGCAGTGGCACTTATTGTACAATGACACCTCACACTGCCGTTTCTTCTATTTCTAAACCAATTTAGATTTCAGGGCTCATTTGCAGTGCTGGTTCTATAGCCATTGGTAACCCGGGGGACTTTTGCCTTTTCTTATATATTAGTCTTTTTCCTGTTCTTTTTAAAGGCATCAAACTTTTTAACAAACTTATTCTCAGATCGTACCCGTGCTAATCTGCTACTTCCTGAGCTTCTCATTGCAAAGCCTGGGGAAAGAGAAAAGCTCCACACTAATTCCATCTGTCTCAAAGGTGACCTTGGGGCAGGTTTACACGAGCACTGGGACATGTCTGGACATTGTCAGTCTCCTTCATAGAAATGGCCTCAAAGGATAAAACAAACACAATGGGAGAAAAACTAAAGCAAAAAGCTTAAGCATTCACTGACCACTACTTTGAGGCCAGATATCTTTACACAGGGTGATGATCTTTACATGAGAGCCATTCATGTGTATTTTTTCTGCAAAATCGGTACTTCAGAAATATCAGAAAGCATTACTTCAGTTCTGAGCCAAAGGTGGAAACTTACTGCCAGCTCTTGTGAGCTGAGAGGAAAGAATCTGAGATTTATCCAGAAACTGCAGTCAGCTGATCACTACTGAGTGAAAGGCATATTTGGGATAAGGAAGTTTCATGTAGAAATGTATTTTTAAATAGATATACTTTCTAATATTGTCCAATGAAAAAGGTAGAGTTACCTTCATAGGAAATCTTAACAGGCTGAGCTATTCCTATAGTGTTCCCAGTTTGGACGATGGAGTATGGAGCAGCAGACACACCACTGTTTCCATCACTAAGTAGAAAAATGAGGAACCCTTTCATCGCAGGATGAATTGTAGTGTAATGCAGGAATTGGGGTGTTTTTCATAAGTCTGATTAGATTCCTGGAACTAACGCATTCAAATAACTCCAAGAGCACATTGAATTAACCCCATTTATTTGGGTCTGCAACCATGAAAATAGGAAACGACCCAAAATTCCATAAACAGTTGAATAATCAATTTGTAAAATATTATACAATAGCATTCTGCTCAGTATTGAAAAGGAATAAAATATATTTATGCATGAAACAATAGTGATAAGTCTCAAAAACATGTTGAACTGAAGAAACTAGACATAGTATATAGTATATTATTTCATATATATAATGGTAGCTATGTTTAGGCAACTTCCTCTAAGAATTTATTAAGTGTACAGGAGTATGAGAGAACTTTCTGGACTAATATAAATGTTATTATCTTGATCTGTCAATTTATTACTTAGGTATTTAGAACTATTGAGTTGCACTTTAAAAATTGGTGTGATTCACTCTGTGTAAATAATAGTATGATTTTTAAAAGTAGGCAGAATCTATTGGTTTTCTGGTTATTCCTGTGTAGAGGGAAATGGAATTAGCCAAGCTCCAGATAGGGAAGGGAACACAGAATCTGTATCCATCTCTTTCTGATAGTCCCTCTTCTCATTCCCAACTCCCTGAATACAAAACACAGACACACACATTTGCACAGGGTACACACCTATACACACACTTCTCTAGTAAGTTTGTTTGCTTTCTTATCTCTTTCTTTTCCCCTCAGCCTTTTTCTTTCTAGACTCTGTTGGATTACTAGATGTTACAAACAACATATTATGTTACAAAAATCACTTTATAAATGAACAACTCTGTCTTAATTTGTGTTGTGTCCCTACCATCTCATGAGAATTGCTGATGAGTAGCAAGATGAATTAACATAACAAAAATATTTCTATTCCCAGTAAAACATCTTTTTCCAGAAAATTAGTTTACTCATTCCTGTGTTACACAGATGTATTTCTATGATCTCAGTGATGCTTATCTATAAAGTAATAGATAACATTTTTGGACCCCTTGCTATGGGACAAATATTCTAACCAGTGTGTATGGATTGAGTAAGGCTTTTTGGGGGTTTTTTTGTTAAAAAATTTTGGCTTTCAAACTTTTGAAGTAAATGCAGATGTAAAAACTTGTGGCACAAAGAGGTGAAGTTATTTTCACAACGTACATCAAGTAAGTGGGGGAACAGGAATAGGAGCCCCAGGCCGGCTGAGTGCCATTTTGCTGTAGTCCAGACAAGACAAGCATCTTTGACTAAGCAGAGAGAATGCAGTTAGTTTAGCACTGTGTATTCTCTGGGACCCCTAGCTCACCCCCAGCTACCCTAACTCTAACTACTGTGTCTTCATTGCTGATTTTCTCCAGATGTTTCAAACCTATTATCTCAATTGGATAGGTATTCTCAGGTGACATTATCATGCACAAAGCCGGGAAATATTCCTGAAAATCAATGCAATGATAAACAAAGACCTAGAAGACATTGGTGTTCCAGGCTGAGAGAAGTGACACCCTGTGTGCCTTTAACCTTTTGAGCAGACCTTTGAAGGCCCCAGGACGCCTTTATCAGCTTTGCAGTGCTGCGCCCAGGAGGAGGCACAGATGGGCAAGTGCTGGATGGATGTGATGCAGAGAAGTCAAAATCACGGCAAATACCTCTGTGCCTTCTATTACTTCCCGAGGGCCCCGAATGGGTGACTTAACATTGCTCTGGAGGTCACAAGTCTGAAATTGAGGATCCCCAGAGCCGTGATACCTCAGAAGCCCCTAGAGGAGCATCCTTCCTTGGTCTTTTAAAAACTTGTTATATTTAATTGGCAAATAATAATTGTATATATTAATGAGGCACAGTATGATGTTTTGGTGTATGTTCCCATTGCTGAACGATTAAATCAGCTAATTAACATATCTGTCATCTCATCTCATATTACTTGTTCCACAGCTCCATACTCCATTCATTGGTCATAGCCACCTTCCTTGACTTTTCTCTCCTTCCTTCCCATCCATCACTTGAGTTTGCACAGACATTCGAGTCACACCAGCACACTCAGCCTTCTCTCTGACACGGCACCGTTGCTGTATCCCTCCACTCAGTGATCATTTCTGGGAAAAGATTTTCAAAATGAGCCGTGTTTGTTCACTCTGAAACCACATTCGTTCTGCTCTCAAAACTCCAGGCGAAACAGGACCTTTGAGAGAAATTTTTCATTAGTTTATCTCTATGAATAAATATTCCACAGTATTGTGCATTACATCCTCGGGCTGCCTCCTGCCCATGCATTTGCCAGGAAATTCCCACTAAGTTGATGTCAGAATGGGAAATTAGTGACTAATAAAATGAAACAGACAAAAGGAGAATGCTGAGTTATGGAGGAAATGGGAATGATATATGAATATCATTAGCCATTCCTTGAAGAACATTAATGTGATTACATGAATGTGAAAATGCTGTGCAGTATGTCAGAATTTCACTAGTCACCAGAAAGCTCAGAAGCAGATGGGCTGTGTGACTGATGAGTCCATAACTGTGCTCATTAAAAATCTTCACACTTTTAATTTCTTCACGGCCCCACTACATTTCATTCTGAGTAGCTGAAGAATGAAATGCATTTGCTATTATGGGTAGATAGACAACAATGAGTCAGCTTTAACTTCCTGAGGTGGTCCTGTCCTACCTTTGAATTCCCGATGGACAGCTCAGAAGTCCCGGAAAACATAGGAACTGGCCCGGTCTGCCTGGAGTGCAAGCGATAGAGCAGGATGATCTTCCTTGTGTCTTCCTGGTCTCACAGGACAGCCCGGATCACTCACTGTACACTTGTGTCTTCCCAGGTTGCTGCACCACAAATCTCAGGTGTGGAAAGTTGAGCTGACAACTTTGGACTTAAGGTTTGAGAGTCTCTTCGCACTAGTTAAAGCCAAGAGTAAGTCAGTGTATGAATGAAAGGTAGGCAGCAGGTAAGAGGAGTCAACAGCTGCAGCAGTGATTCCAGGATGGGTAATGGAAGGTGAAGTGAGTTGCAGAGGTTCTAACTATGCAGCAGCAGCGGACACAGCATCTGTAGGTGAACGGCATGGCTCCAGGTCTGAAAGTTCAGCACTGGCTGAGCTGCCTTCATGAGAGTGAAACTTTCTTTTCCCCTTATTGCACACATCCATCAGTTTCCTTATTAACTGAGTAATTGCATTCATTCATCAGTTTAAGAAAGTGAGCATTATCCATTCATAAGAGATACAGCTTCTGATGTAACTAGCTGCGTGTCCTTTACATTGCTGGGCCTCATTATGTTCAGGCCTCGGCCTTAAAACTGTGATTACATGGAACATTGACTGCTCAGCAGAAGGGGCTGCAGACAAAGAAACACTGATTGCAGTACTAGTCCTCCTCAGAAGCCCATAGTCTCACTGTGGAGATAAAGGCAAACCGCATACAGAGAAAAATAACATCGTAGATAGAAACTAGTTGAACCCCTTCAGCCAAAGGTACAGCAATGAGTGTCAGGATTAATGGGAAAAGTGCGAAAGCAGTTGGGGTCAGGGAGGTGTCACAGTGATGTTTGAAGTAGAGATGGAAATTTGAGGGGCAGAAAAGAGAAAGACTGAAGGGTCTAGGGAAAAATTATTTCAACAACTATTCAAGGATTAGAGCTTAACATCTTAAAATAGATGAGTGGTTTTTGCAAAGGTTCCATGAGGCCAAAAGAATTTATTAGCAGTGCCAAGCTCTTGATGTTAGGGGGAACATGAAACATCTTCCTTGACTTCCCCAAGAATTCTGCTCATAATCGAATGGCATTGCATTCACAAGAAGGAATATTTCAAGTGCCACGTAAAAGAGGGCTGTGTCAGCATGAAGTATAATTGGGAGCTCTCAAGAGAGGAGTTTCATAAGGTTAGTGGATGTATAGGACTTTTAAGCAGGGAGAAGCCTTCAGCATGGATCAGAAGAGGCAGACTCAAGGCAGGGAGTTTGCCTCTCGAAGCCAGGTATGATAAGGACCTAACCGGAGCAAAGCAGAGAGGGCCAGAAGGAAGGGATGTGTTTCATTCTGCAAGGACTCATGTCTGCGTACAGCGTTCACTGACCTTTTAGGACAAGAATCACTTTTGTAGTCATGTGCTGCTAAATTATAAGGACATGGTTGTGTTTTCCTTTTTAGAGCTTTGTATCTCTTCTCACAGCATGGTGGTTGCCCCAGAGGAAGTATTCAAAACACTTGAATAAATGAATGCACATAAAATACCCTGAAGAAAGGAGAAACAAAATTCAGTAAGTCAGATAATTTTCAGCTTGGTGAATGGAAGCATGATAATAAGAACTGGGAAAAATCAAAATAGCAGTGTTGGAAGAAAACCGATGCTAGAGTTCAATGTAAAGTGATGCAAAGATATCCATGTGGAAATGTTCAGAAGGTCATTGGGAATATTGGGTTACATACTGAAAAAAATTGCTAGTGTGCTTTCCTTTAATAAAGAAAAATTGTGCTGGTTGGCTGAAGTCTTGATTTCTAAATTCCATTCAGCAGATAATACATTGGATATCATGGCCCCCAATTTTTTTAAATGTACAAAAATGAGGAGGCATACTTACTTTTTCATCCTTTCCTAGTCTTATGTCAGAAATTTAATGTTCATTTTATGCTACTTTCGTGAGACTTTTCCCAAGTTAAATACTTGGATTTCCCCTTTAATATACTAAACTGTGTCTGAAAACTGCATTACAGCAGAAGTTAATACATTAGACTAAATAACACTTTGTATTTATTAGAAATATTGATATCTCCAGTTTGCTGAGGTGATTTTGTATCTGGCTGCTATGATTTAGATATAAGATGGTCCCCAGATACTCAGGTGTTTGGAAGGTGATTGGGCTGGGGACATCACAGCTGGTTGGCTGCAGGGAGCTGGGGTGTAGTTGGAAGAGGTGGGTCACTGGGGCGTGCCTTGGAGTGTATGTCTTCCTTCCCAGCTCCTCCATGCCTTTCTGCTTCCTGTAGGCCTTGCCAGGAGCAGTTTCCTTTCGTCAGACCCTCCTGCGTGCCCCTGCTGCAGCTGGCCGGCCACACAAGGACTGAGATGCAAGCGCACATATCCCTCTCCCCATGTAAGTTTTGAACGTCAGGTATTTTGTTTTGGCCGCCAGGAAAGTCACTAAGAGACTGCTTTTGGATGCCATAAGAAAGACCACAAAGGAAATAATGGTGTATTTTTCAGATACAGTTTAGTAAGCTCTGATGTTACACTGACTTGAATTTGAATTCTGGGTACGCCGTTTATCACAGTTACTTACTACTCTGGACACTCGTTTTCTTGTCTGTAAACTAGAGTGTCTGTTACCTGCTCCGGATTTTTATGAATGTTAAATTCACTGTTGTGGATTGAATGATGGCTCCTCAAAAAGATCTGTCCATGTTTCAAAACCTGCAAATATGACTTTATTTAGAAAAGGGGCCTTGAAGATATAAGGACCTTAAAATAAGATCATTCTGAATTATCTGGGTGTGCAGGGGCCTTCAATACAAAGACAAGCGTCCTCATCATTTGCACACAGACTCAGAGAGAAGAGGCGATGTCTGTGTGAAGACAGAGACTAGAGGGATGGATCTCAGAGAACGGAGGCAGCAGTGGAAGCCGGAAGAGGCAAAGGGAAGACGTTTCCCTAGGACGTCCAGACGCAGTGCGTGATTTCAGACTTCCGGACTGCAGAACCCTGAGAGGATAAATTTCTGTTGTTTTAAGTTTCAGGTTTGTGGTAATTTGTTGCAGCGAGCCCAGGAAACAAATGCACACATTTACTATTCATCGGTAAATACTAATATGAGGCCAAGAGCCCCACATCCTTATTTATGGCACCACATTCCAAGCCTTCTTGTATAAAAACAGAATGATGGCAGGAAGCATTCCAGTGGGAAATAAGGGGAGAGGCTACTGTAACAACAAAAATAACGCGTGTGATACTGGCTTTAACTGTGAGGGAGTAACTGTGAGACACACCGGGCGAAGAAGAGGATGGGTACAGAAGAAGAAGAAAAAGAGGGGTAAAACAGAACACAAAGTACAGAGAAAGAAAAGCAATGCCGCCTTCTCCCCACTCCGGGCTCCCCCTGCCCTTTAGGGCTCTTCACTGGTGACCACTCAAGGGGAAGTGGAAGGAGATGGGAAGAGACCTGTTAAGAAAGAGGAGCCACCGATATTTCAAACTTGGGCTCAGGACAGGGCAGAGCTGCTTTGTCATCCGTCTTCCCAGGGTGGAGAGACTGAGATATTGGGGCTCCTGTCGTCATTGGAACCAAGGAGAGCTGGCTCTCACTGTTCAGTCCACCAGATTGCACCGTTCCTGCCTCATATCTGACATATATCACCCTTTCTCCTTTCTTTTGCTCAGCTGCCGATTGGAAAGCTAAGAGAAATATTAGGTAGACTATGACACCACCGTAATCACAGCACTCATAATCTCTGCTGTAACAACATTTTTCTGCATGCATTTGTGACTTGTCACTTCTACAGAGCATTTATTTAGTAGTAAATTTATTTTCTACTCATCAGTGGCCCACCTGAAAGATAATAAAAAATACGTAAGCTGCCAAGTATAAGTCATTTAAAAATATTATTATAAATAATCATACGGTTAAAAAAGACATAAACAGCAAAGTGTAAGTCATTTGAAAATATTATCCTAAATAATCATATGGTATGGGGAATGGAAAGAATAAACTCCTTGTATAATCCCAACAAATGTGTTAATATTACTGGAGTGATGGAATCTTCCATATACCAACTGGTTGCAGACACTGCTCTCATCTCTCCAGCTTTTTTCCCTTTAGGACCTTGATAATTTAGACTCCTTCCCTCCTGTTCTAGTGTCAGCAGCGATCCAGACAACCTCAGAGCAATTGTGTAAAGTCTGGAGCCAAAGGTAATAACTACTTGCCACACTGGCAGTAGTCGTCCTAGTAAGGCAACAGAAAAACCTGGGGAAGGACAGCTTTCCCCCATCCTCCTTTCCCGCACCAGGAAAGACCAGCCTTCTGTTTCTCAAGCACTGCAGAATAATTAAGCACAAAGCCTCCAGCTCTCAGAGGGTGCCAGGATAGGCCTGGTGACCAGCCTGCCTTTTAATGGATGGTGTGGGTTTCTGTGGAGGCCACATAGCCTCGGGGCCAGGACACTTTCCAGTATCTTGGGACATATAAGCCCTCCGGAGATTTTCTACAATCTAGTTCTGAGGGTGAGGTTTTTGCAATCAAGACTCTGACCAATCTTGGCAAATGGAAAGCTGAAATGGAATTCACTGGAATTAGAACAATAAAGAACTCTGAAATATCCCTCACTGTTGTGAAACAAAATTCTTAACTTTAATATTGGCCTCAAGGAAGGAAGTGTATCAGTGAGATTTTGTCCACTGTGTTCCATAGACTGCTGTTTGTTTATACCAGATTCTTTTTTCGAGAAATTTCCAATGAAATTGGCTCTGTCCCCCAATGGAATAGACTTCCTGGACAGTAGTTGTCCCATCCAGCAAAACCACAGAGAGTGCTGCGAGCTCCACCCTTTTCCTGACATTCTGGAGACTCGAGATAATGACCCTAAATGATCTGTGGTGCAGGATCCATGGAATAACAAAGGTTACAGGTTATCAGAGTGCATGGTGCATCTGAGCAGACTGCAGAGCTTTGGCCTGAGGACCACAGTCCTGCTACTCACAGGCTCCCTGATAAGGGAGCCAGCCGTGCCCTCAGGTCAGGACAGAGAAAGGCAGATGCCCCTAAGGTTGTCAGAGATTAAAGTGGTCTCAGGCACTTTGCCCTCTCTAAAATGTTTTTCCCAAAGAGAAAACTTTAAAACATAAAAGGCAAAGGAAATAAAAAGTGTATTTTCCATCAGAGAGAAGAACTAAGTGACCTATTTTATCATTAATGTCTCTCCATGCAGGAGTTCTCAGTGCCCTTTGAAGCCCTGCAGATGATTTCTGGAAGTCTATATATCCCCTGAAATTGTGGGCAAATTTTGTGCATTTTTGTCAGGAGCATATTAATAAACTTACATACGGCCCATAAGAGTTTAAGAACCAGGGAGGAGGGAGGATCCATTATCTGTCCTCTCCTGGCTGCATTTATTAACACTGGCCCCAAGGGAAATTGCTTTCAGGAATCTAATTATCATTCTTTGGCTCAGTGTAAAAGTAGAGGTAAAAAACCAGGAGTCTTTCGACTTCCTGTTGAAGTTGGCTTTTAATGTCTTGTGGCCCTATGACTGCTGAAAGCCATGTAATATGAAGAGTCTCTCTGAGAAAGTAGCCTCACTATGAAAACTTGTCTCATTGAATCTTCATTACAATTTTGCAAAGGAATTGTTTTTAACCTAAAAACAAAACAAAACAAAACACTCAGAAACAGAGAGGTTTAATAACTTACCAGAGGCCACACAGTCAGGAATGAGCAAACTCCATGAGCTCAAGTAAGTGGGTTTCAAAGACTGGCCAAGGTCTAACAATCCATGCTCCTGAGAACTCTCTTGTAATACTTTCACAGGCATCTCTCATTTCTTCTCAAGTGGATTCAGGCTACCCCCATGGGAGGAAGGAGAGGTCCCTAATTACTTACTGAAAAATTCTGTATCTTTAATATTCCTCTATGATTTGGAATTCAGAAAGAGCACAGAAAGGCATTTGGTAGAGGCAAGAGGAATAGCTGTGACTATTCTGACACTATAGCCACAGGCTCGTAGAAGTTATGATCACGTTTACAGGGGGCAGGATTCTGTGCTGGGTGCCAGCTCAGAGCACTGAGGGCCAGCTCTAACTCAGTTTCTATCCAGTTTTGATTCTGATGTTTTGCATCTTTGTCATCATCTGCCAAATGGGGATGATAGTTCTCTTCCCAGGGCTCTGGCCTGACTGTAGCAATGAAAGTGACCTTCGGAAGATATACAAACATTTTACATAAGATGCCAGTCCAAAGTATTTCTGTTTTTCAAACCAGGAACGTCTTTAAGGGAAAACACCCTGTCTGATTTGTGTTCGTTTCCTCATTTTCTTGAAACTCCCAAGAGCTCAGTAAGTGCACAATGGCAAAATAGTCAATGCATTGAATTCTATCAGGAGATCACAATACCATCCAATAGGCAAATGCTTGATTGTGTGGGAGCACAATATAATATTTCTGTTATGGAAGCATAAGTAGAACATTAAAATTTTGGGGGAAACAATAATAAAATATTTTAGGCTGGATAATTTATAAACAGAAATGTGTTGCTTACAATTATAATGCCTGAGAAGTTCAGAATCAAGGGGCAAACAGAATCAGTATCTGGATTGCGGGAGGAATTCAGAAAGGTTCAGAGATGCAGGCTAGAGAAGGTGTAGAATGTTGTAAACAGAATTCTGAAGACCAGATGCTGAGAGTAAAGGTTAGACTCATGAGATATAAGATGTAGACTCATTTGGGAATCGGAATAATAGCTATGTTTGTTATCTTCTGGCAAAGAACATATCTGTATTTTGCATATGTCCTAGTACTTTGCAGAAGGCTGAGTTAAGGGTTATGAACTGATTTATCTGGAAGAGGACATTTCAAGAATGCTCAGTGTTCAGGTTGTAACATTGGTGCTGATGGTTGCTTTTAGCCAGATTTATATGGAGAATCAGAAATAAAAACAGAGCAGAAGTTTTTGAAAAACTTTGATTTTGGTC
>NW_022900943.1:10652544-10664241 GCF_012274545.1 Fukomys damarensis | reverse complement strand
TCTATATCTATATCTATATCTATATATCTATATCTATCTATCTATCTATATCTATCTATCTATATCTTTGAGACCAAAGGAGGTATGGTTTCTGAGGAGATTATTATCATTAAAAAGAAACCAAGTATGCAAGTATGTTGGACTGGGAGAAGAACATTCTAGGAATCAGCAGGGCCCCATCCATTGCAGGCTTAAGGGTGCAAAATTATAAGGCCCTAGACATAGTAAAGCTGCTCACATCATGATGACCAAGAAAAAGAGAAGGAAGCCATGGAGGGAAATAACCCCTTCCAGTCACATGCCAATGACTTTCCTCCCCCAACCAGGCCCTAACTCCTAGCAGTCAGCCAGCCATAGTTCTCTGACAGTCTAATCCTCTTCCCAAAGCCCTATCTATAAATGCATGAAGCCCTTGAGGGATATAAATCACAACAGGTAACAAGTTGACGAGGGGTATAATGTGACAGTTAAGCTATATGGTCATCTTGACTGGTGTGACTATTAATAGTGATATATCAATTTGAATGGATTAAAATGCTGAGCAGATTAGTGGAGCACAGTTTTGTGTGTATCTGTGAATGATTGAGATGTAGGCCAGGAAATTGATGGAGTTGGATGTGAGCTCATGTAGCAGGTGTAAAAATAACAAAAAAAGTCATCTTTGCTCTAATATGGAGGTTCAAATTGTTCATCAGAGGAACTACCAAAGCAACCAGGCCAAAAGCAAAGCTGTTGAAAGCCATCTTTTCAAGGTGCTTAAAAAGGTAAAGGAAACTTTCTCAGTTGTTACCTGCTTTACCACTTCTTTCCCCTTGCTCACTGGTAGTAAACAAGAGCATCTTGAATATTATCAGCAAGACATAGCAGTTGCTCAATAGGGAAAAGATTACAATATCATTATCTCTGGATACCTGAGTGAAAAATAGTCTTTGTTTTCCTGTAGAATTGTTCTTTACAGAAAGGAACCTAATGTAAACTCCCACTAGCCAAATTATATCAGAAATGTTTCATTTGGGATGTCTTACTTTTGTTCCAAATACACATGAAGAAATTCAATAAGAAACAAATGCCCAGTGGCTTTCTGTAAATAATCTTTCAGACAACAGAGTTGCTGGTATTTGACCACCAACCTAATGGGCATTGCTCACATAGCTATAATTAATACTAAGAAAACAGTGATTTTGTTAGATCACATGGAAATGGCTGATATCTCTGAGATTTCTTTTATTCACACAATTTCATCCTGCCACGCAAAAGACAGCAGGTGTGTACAGCAATGAAATATCACTAATTCCATTTAGAGACATCAATCTTATTAGGAATATAGCCGTTTGGTACCATCCAGGTGAATTCTAGATATATTTCAAGTGAAATAATACAATATTCAACAGCTTTTCCTGTGAGCTCTTTTCTCTGATACAGTTACTTGAATATTGTTATTTGAAACAACTGGATGAAACTTACACAGAGAAAAAGTGAGAAGAGAGGATGGTTTTATAAATTAGCATTACAAATTCATTACCCAGACAAAAGCAAGTACTAATGTAAGTCATTTACAATATGAATCAATGAGTAATGAGTAGAACGTTGGAAACTTTTTCCTTCATCTGAAATCTGTGGAGTTTGGTAAGGACCGGATCATGTGGTTCAGCAGAAATAAAGTTGGGTTGGTGCCCCTGAGAAATGATTGTCATCCCGATTCTGCCATTTGGTAGCTTCATGACCCTGGGCAGTAATTGCATTTTGTTGGCTTCCTTTTGTTCATAACCTAAGAGAATTTGACTAAATGATCCTTAAAGTTTGTTCCAGCTGTAAAACTCTAAGATTCTAATTAAAATCAGCCAGCAAAACATAGCAGGAAGATGGACATGCTATTAGAGACTCATGTTTGAAGGTTTCAGTATCTGAGAATTTACACAGATGCTAGCAGTTTATTAATCTTTTCATTCTGGAGTTTTTACCTCTAAGAGTTAAAGCTAAACTATATGTTTAGCAAACAGGGTATTTATATTTGTAGTTTAAATGACAGGAAACACTACTATGTACATGTTGGATTATCTTTTTTAAACCTGGTTCTCTAGTGGAAATAATATGTCTTTAGAAATTCTAAATCATCTCTCTTGGGCTCTTCTACATTGAAGGCTCTCTGGCTCTCCAGTCTCCAGTCAGACTTGTGGAAGCAGAACCTGAAACAGGGGTTCTCGGTCAGAGATTATTCGGAGTAGCTTGGTAGAATTTATATGGAGTGCAGGAAACCAGGTAAATACAACAGGAAAATCAATTCTACTTTATGAGAAATCAGGCTGGCACGTGTTCTACTTGAGATTTTTAAAAGTAGAATGCAAGTGTATCTGCGCTTCAGAGCAAGTCCGTCTATGGATTCTGAGGTGTTCATCCCAAGAGAACACAACTCTTTGCTTTCACACCATGCCAGACCACTTTGTTATACCTATTAACATTAGACACTGCTCTGAATCAAAGCAGCCTTGTGTGTTCTCTGCTGTGTGTCAAACTACCAGTGTGAGCACCTCTGCCTTTCCTCACACTTTGTAAGTATGAGGGATTAGATAATAACCAAGGTCTTTTAGTTAAGCCAAGAATGGCTTCTAAAGTCTTTAGTAATAATTCACTCGAAAAGGGATCAGGGGAAAGAGTGTCCTTACCAGAAATCCACTTTGTTCATCTGGAAAATGATGTCTTATTTAAAAATCCAGAACAGAAAAAATGTAACTAATGACTGCCAAGATATTCTGCAAGGCTGAACTGTGAGTAGGAAGCCAACTATCTCTTGGGAGGCTTCAGGAGAGATCATTTTTTGTAATAACAGCTAGGCCTGTGCCACAGACTTACTGGGCTAGACGCATGAACTTCAGCACACTGAAAGCGGGCACGTATCTCAGGAGAAGGTACTCCAACAGAGCCCCCACACCATGGCACAGAGCAGACTGTCCATGATTCCTAAGCACTGACGGCCATAGATGACAGGCCTGGAGGCCTCGGGCCTCTATCATTCTATTCCTGGGTCATCAAGAAGCCCTGTGACAATCACAAATGTTTCATGAATACAAAGGAAAGAAACTCCCATAACTGTCTTGATGCCTCCATGCATGTCCCTGGCCCACCTCTGCTTCCCTCTGCACCTGCGGGTGGCAGGGCAGTTTCAGGTGTACTACAGATGACTTCCTACTTCAAATACATGCTTTACTCTGCTTCTGTGCCAAGGGCTTGCTTCACACTCTCTAGAACCACTCAGCAATACTAAGAAATCAATGCAGCCCCAAGAGGCAGTCCTCATAGGAGCTAAATGAGAGACCACGGGTAAAGGGCCCAGGCTTTAGGCTTTCTGTAGCTCCCTTCTGAGGAGCATTCCTGCAGTTTCTAAGAAGATGGCCAGCAAGCAAGATCATCCATTGACCATATTGATAAACTTTTCATTATTGCACATTTCATTGACTTTTCCCCTTCTGATGTTGCCAGATAAAATTGTAGCTGACACAAGTGATTTTGAATTTTAGATGAACAATGAATTACTTTATTAGCACAAGTATTTCTCATGCAGTTCTTAGGGTTATACTAAGACGTGTTTATTGGAACTTTAAGCAAAACGGGAATTCTATTTTTTATTTGCTAACTCTGGCAATTGTTTTCATTTTCCACCTTCTTCACTTCCTGTGTCACCAAATAAACAAGTCGCAGGCCCAGTTTTGGAAAAATTGATATTAAGACAAAATTCAAATGTTTTTGCATCCCTGAGTCAAAGACTAATTCCTCATCCATTCTATCCTTTCTGACAGTTCAATCCTGGTTTTATTCTGGGTAGAATCCTCAACTAAAGCCCATACCTATATGCTAACTCTGCCTAATAAAATGTAAACCAAAGTTTTTTGGCAAAATTTAAAGGGCAGCAGCTGACTAAGGTGATTCTCATGAAAATAGTGCATTTTTATCTCTTTTTTTTACTCCCTATTGAGAGCACAAATATAAAAACTGGAGAGCCGGTAGCTATCTTAGACATAAGGCTAATCATAGAGTTGAAACCAATGCTAGGAATCTGTAATGAAAGCAAAGAAGACCAGGTTCTGAGTGTTTATAGAGTAACTGAAATACCTGAGAACTGTCAATCTGTGTACATTCCCTACAAAGGAGAAATGAACCACTTTTTTCTTTGGGCTTGTGAGACTGAGTTTCTAACTGTTAAATGTAGTTCCTAACTACATGCAAAGTCCCTGTGGCAATAGGAACTTTTTTTTTCCCCCAAGCAGGACTAAAATTCTTCATTTAGTTGTCATTTTGTCAGAAAAGCCTTTTCAGATTGGCCTATGACACTAAGCAGCATTTCCTCCATCGCTTTCTGCCTTCTGTTTGTGGGTTTACTTACTGATGTCTAATTTGAGCTCTATTGCAAGGCCAACTGAAGTATTTATAATTACTTGGAACAAAGTAAGCAAATGATAAATGGTTTTCACTATTATGCTCAGCTTCAAATCAGAAAACAGGATTAAGGTGGGCCGGGATTTAGCTCAGTAGTTCTGCTGTCTTGTGCCTCGTAAGCACAAGGCCCTGGGTTTGATTTCTGGTACCAAAAAAAAAAAAGAAAGAAAAAAAAAAACAGGATTAAGGAGTCAACATCAGGTTTAAGTTCTTGGTCATAGGAAAAAGATACTGTTTTCCCTGCTATTTTCATAAATCTTTTACAAGGGATCAGTAAATGTATTTTCTTTCTTGGTACCTTAATAAAAATAATAAATATTTGGCAATAGATTATTTGCACATGAATCAGGGAAAGAAATTTAAACCTTACTGAAATATCTAGGGGTAAAGCCGCACACTACATATGCAACTTTCTATCAAGCGATTCAGAAAAAATTACAGAGGGACAGAGGAGAAGCACAACTGGTAGATATTAGAGAGATAGACAGTTGAAGGCAGTGATAAAGCAGATAGGACAAAATGTTAAAGTGAATTGCAAAAGAAGGATGAGTTTATTTGGTATTAGTCATATAACTTTTAACTTTGAAATTGTTTCTAAATACTACATTTTTTTAAAGAGTGAGAGACTTTCCAATGATGTACGATCCACTAGCTGTCCCTCATTTGTAGATAAGAAGTTAACGCTTGCATCACACCACAAGGCTTTCAGCCCCTGTTTGTGCAAGTAGGAGAGTTAATTCTTCATTTTCACAATTACTCAACTTTTCATTTACCAGTTTTAGACCTGATTGGATTTTTCTTGTGTTTTCACCTCAAGAAAAGCTTCGCTGTTTCTGTAGCCCCACTATGTCTTTTGGATAAATTGGAACAGAAGTCTAACCCGGCTTCAGGCTGCGTTCCCAGGGGAGGGGGGTGCATCCACGGCTGGCAGCTGTAGGAATGTGGAACATCAGCGGGCAGGGGCATGGCTGGGTGCGAGTCTGCCCTCCGCTCTTCAAGGTTTCTGCCTCTGCTAAAGAGATTCCTTCCCTCCCTTCCTTCCTTTCTTTCTCTTTTCTTTCTTCTGTGTTTCTCTGGGTTTTTAAAATAGGTTTGAAGGAATGGAAAATTTCTGTGGTAGCCGATAGCGAATACAGAAAGGCTCATTTGCATATAGATGTTTCAGCTTGCCACCGTATGATCCCCGGAGACAGGCCTTGCTGAAATGGGCAGGCAGGCTGGCACGGGGCTGGCCGCTTCCTAATGAAAACTAAATTGAAACTCAGGAAACATTTGCCTTGGAGGTGGTCAGGCTTTTTAAAGTATCAATTTAAATCTGAAAGATGCAGGTAGGCCTCACTCTTAAAAGCCCTAAAACAGAGGATATAGAGGGGAAGTGGAGAGCAAAAGATAAAAGATTAGATAAAACTGGAGTTAACAGGTGTACCTCTTCTACTTAGAAATTCTGCCTGAAGAATTTAAAACAATGAGCAGGTAGGACAGTGGAAAAGAGGAGGGCATGTAGAGGCTTTCTGTGGTGGAAAGGACAGTTTTCCAGGTGTGTTGGGAGCCAACCCTTTGAGATAACTGGTAATCCACTTAGAGACCAAAGACTTTTCAGGTGGAATCTGCCCCCCAACTTGACTGTGGGCTAAGCAGATAAGGACAGCTCAACAACAAGATAATGTGAAAAGAAAAGAGATTACCAAAAGGTCAAGAGATTAACTGGGGGATACGAAGAAGTCAGAGGAAAATAAGGGAAAAGGTTAGAAACTGATACCAGGCAAGAAAGATAAATCAAGTTAGCAAGCAAAGGAAATGAACACAGGAAGAGAATAAGAAATCGGATCAGGGGAATTGGGCGCTGGATAAAGAGAGGAGAACAGATATGATTAAGACTAAAAATGCAAGAAAATAAAAGGACTGACAATATGAATGAAGGAAATAAAATTAAAATATTAGACTGACTATCTCTAAGCTGCTTTGTTTGAATCTACTGAAAATTGGCGTGCCATTTTTTTCTTCCTCCAGAAGAACTAATATTTCTTTGTTGCTATTACTGATACTGTTCTCCTTTGATCAGACTATCCTAAATCTTTTTGATTCAACATCTGGAATCCAATATAATGTCTATTCATTAGCTAAATGATCACAGAATAGGATCAAGCTTTTGATTATTAAATATCTTCAAAGAGACTTTAATGTAAATCCGAGGAAAATAGCAACATACTCACATAAACGTGATATGTGAGCAGATGCAACATCACTAGGTATACAGCATATTAGTGATTAATCTCACACTGCTCATAAGATGGAAAACTGACTTACCCTTTGGTGACATATGTCACAAATAAGCCTCCACAGAGTGTCTCTCATATTCCAGCAATATTTATTGGAATATTCCATGCTTCAGTGGCACACTTTACTCAGAGTCTTTGTGTTCTTGCTGCTTACAGTTTGGTGTCACACAAATAAATAGATGATGGGATATAATTTTTACAGGGAAAAGGAAAAGTAGACACAAAGGGGAATAGCAATTGTTTTCTATAGTATCCCATCCAGAGAAGTCAGAACCTGAAATATGGAACGACTTGTGCATATTACTCTTAGAGTACTACACAGCGTGGGTGTCAGATTTCAGAAGCTGGAATAGGTAGAGAAAGTAGTCATGCGGGAGGGTTCTACAAAATGAATATTCTTGGAGGAGCCTTGTTGGAAACTAGAGTCTAATAAGACTGAAAACCAAAATGGATCTAGGAGGTCTGAAAAGAAAATATATACCATGAAATATAAATACAGTTTTGGTTTTCAGCTAAAATCTCCAGAAAAACATCCATTTTTACCAATGTCCAGTGAGGCAGATTTTCTTTATTGGCTGAAGATCATTGCTGAATGCTGCCCAAGTTTGACCGTGGAAAGTCTCACCTAAGCAGAAGGGAGCATCGGTTATGCACATAGATTAAATGTAGTTCAACACCTATTTATTCAGCCTGTACTCTGTCCCCACCGTATGCAAAGCACAGGGGACAAGACAGTAACTGAGTCAGTCCCTGTACAACAGAAATACGTGAGCTATGGAAGTTGAAGAGGAAAACATCTGATCTGCTTTTCAGTGATCATTTGGGGATCCAAAACTCTTAAAAGCAAACAAAACTGAATTTCAATATTCATGCACGGCAAATATCTTTGGCTACATACATTATGCATTAGCAGTGTGTCAGATGCTGTGCTGAGCACTTTACAGGTGATTTGCCATTGAATCCTCAAAATCAGATTTTTTTTTTCCAAATCTTTGCTGTACAGATGAAGAACCTGGGATTTGCAATGACTAACAGCTAACTTTACAAAATCATGGCTGTTGTGTGGCAAATCCAAGGCTGAATCCATATTTGTCTGATATAAAAGCGCACATGCTTTAAGAACTTCATAATCATTCTTCAGAATTAAAGGTAGAGTGCCTTAAAAGTTGAAACTACTTCAACTAGTTCTTTATCATCAAAAAGGGCCCAGGCCAAGGGAGAAGTGATCAGTTTTAGACTGGCAAACTACTCCACTTAAAGTCTATATGGGCAGTGTCTGTACAAGTTTTTGAAAAGCGCACATGGTTGTGTAAGTGTGTGACTCTTGACTGCTCTATGACACAGAGTCAGCTGGGTTTTTTCCTCTAGGTGTTTTGGTGCAGAGTTGATTCAGAAAATCATTGCAATCTATAATGCAAATCCAGGCCTGAATATAAAAGACTGTATAATCACATACCTTATGACTTCAGGGTACTATCAAACCATTCTGTTTAAAAATTTCATAGAAATGGGACAAAATACTCACAGATTGCTTGTGTTTGAAAAAAATGAATGAAGTCAGGGAAGGTAAGTGAGTCTCTGGATTGCAGCTCCTTACCTTTTGTTTTCCTAGTTTCCTGGGTGTGCTTTTATCTTTGTCACTGACCCCAAGTGACTCCAACCACAGGCCAGATTTCCCTTCTGGCTTGTCAAGAATGTTTTGGAAAAATTAAAGGCATTTATAGTTAAGCCAGGCAATTAAAGGCAAGATGAAATTTATCTATAAAATGATATGCTCCCATAAAGGAAGGAAGCCAATAGAAGAACGATATTTTCTCTCAGGGATTTTAATAACTATTGGACTAAAATCACTCATTACTCTCACACACACTGCATTTTGGTTGACCTTGTGGAATGTCTGTTTGATGGTTTTCAAAATCACTTATCCATGCAGTTTTGGCGTCTCTGTGCTGTGTTAGCAATCCTGGTCTTGTATTAGATTTTACTTTGATCTTTTATGTAAGTTCTGAATTTTTCTCCTTCTTCCCCTTCAAAATATGTAGGTCAGTACCTTGTATTTATAGATGGCCACAGAGAAGTAAAATTATGGCTACAAAATGATCTTAACATTTCAAAATACTAACTCTAAATCATTCATATATCTTAGCAAAAATTCAGAAGCTATGTAGAACTTATCCACCTAGAGTCCTAGGACCACCAAGCAATTCTTTAATGAAGTGATGAAAATCTTTATGAGAGTATGGAAACACCTTAGTAAACCTATAGAATGTTTGCTACCACCGGATGATTTTAGTTTGGGTTTTGCATCTACCTTCTCTCTATCAAGGATTTAAAAGGGAATTTCTGGTTTTTCAGGGATAAGGTTCAAGTTGTCTCTAAATTTACTATCTTTTTCAATTCTATTACCTGCTTTAAATATTTAGTAGACAGTTCTGTTTACCAGGTACTGTGTTTTATATATAGATATGAGCTCACATAATCATCATCAGAAATCTATGAGCTACTATTTACCTCCTATAGATGCATATATAGAAAGCTTAAGTAACTTACCTGATGTCCCACAACTAGCAACTTCAGAACCAAGATATGGTGCAGTTTGCTTTGACCCAGGAGCCTGTAGTTGCTCAGTGCACTGGGCATACCCAAGGTTGTAGCCACAACTTAGCCATAGAGAATGGATAGCATGGTATTCATTCTCCCTGTCTTTGAAAAAGAGAGTTCTTATCTTTTCTAGGAAAAAGACCCTACTCCTAGGTCATGTGATCCCAGCAGGATGGGTTCCACCCATGGTTCCTGGGGCAGGTACATGATTCAATCCTGCCCAATGAAAATATCATGAGTTCTAGGCCCTTGTGGTTTAGTAGAATGTTTTTGAGGTCTTTGTATAGATAATGACTCTCAGAGATGAAGCTGAGCTCTTGAGAGCCAGGAAATTGAAAGAGCCCTAGGCCTTGGGTCAATATTTGAATCCTTACATGTAGTCATACCTTGGATCCCTGAGTTTCTCAATTAAAAAAGCCAATAAAATTCATTCCTACTTCCAGGTTTCTTAAATTCATTTGAGTTGAGAAATGCCCTTATTTTCTAATCACTTCCCCAAGCCCCACCTTCTCTTAATATCACATTAGGGATCATTTCAGTTTATGAATGGGGTGCGCAAACATTCAGACCATAGATGTAGTTGTAGACTGGCTATATTCTCTCAGATCTATACATGAAACCCTAATCCCCAAGATTAAGGAACTAAGAGGTACAGCCTTTGAGAATTAATTGGGTGTAGGAGGGGGCACCTATGATATAATTCATGCCCCTTCAAGAAGAGGAAGAAGCATCAGAGCTTCTCCTCTGCCTTGTGAGGGTATGGCAAGAAGGCAACTATATGCAAGTCAGGAGAAGAGCTCTCACCAAGAACCCGATTTTGTCCTGATCTTGGATGCTCTAACCTCCAGAGCTGTGAGAAACACGGCATTTACTAAGAAAATCAGTCCATGGAAGTTGGCTACAGCAGTCCTAGAAGATTAAGGACTGGGAACAAGTAGCCAGGGAAGATTTTTTTTAAAGGAAGGATTTTATTGTTATATACTTTTGTGAAGCAACAAATAAATTTGTGGGAATAAAAGTTTATTGAAAAATGGCAAATTATAGCAAATATACCTTTTAGAATACTTTGATGCAAGTGATAAAAATTTGGGTTACATCTCTGAAAATGGAGATTTGTTTTAGAGATCCAAGTATAAAATGGCTTGACTTCTAATATTAAAAAATGTTCTCAGTTAATATTCATTTCAATGAAGGGCAAAATTTTAGTATAATTTCTGTGTCAGGGTTCTCCAGAGAAGCAGGAACTGTAGGAGGCAGATATGCAGACTAAGGAAAAGGGATTTCTAGGTATGAGATCATGTGATTATGGATGCTGTTGGATCACACAGTACCCTGTCTTCAAGCTGCAGAATCAGGCAAGCTGGGGGCTTCCCTCAATCTAAGTCCAAAAGATAAGAGCTACAAGAGTTGATTGAGTATTCTCAGTCTAAGGCCAAATGCCTGGGAAGCTGAGGAGGGGAGTGTTGAGGGACTATTGGTACAAATCCTAGAAAGTCCAAATATCCCAGAGTCCTGATGTCCAAGGGAAAAAGGAGAGGAATGTCCTAGTATAAGGGAAGGGGAGAGAATATGAATCTGCCTCTTTGCTCCAACTGGGCCTTCAGGTGATTGTGAGGTGTGGTATCCATCCACATTGGGTAAAAGTAAATATTCCTTACTTAATCCACTAATTCAAAATGGTCTTTTAGAAACAGACAGACTCAGAAATAACGCTTTATCAGTTATCTCTGTTTAACTCAGTACAATCGACAACTAAAACTTACCATCACAATCTCCTGATCCATAACTAAGTTAATGTATCAGAAACTCCAAACCAACTACACTAAGGCATTTGTCAAACTAGAGATTTTGCTCCAGATTGGGCCTTTAGTAATATATGTATGTGTGTGAATAGATATAATACTTGTATACATGTATCTATCTGTTCATATCTACCTATCACCCACCCACCCACCTGTCCATCCATCTCTCTATCTCTGTAGGGAAAGTCGGTATCAGAACTTGCCACCTCTCTAGACTTTATAATCACACAATCATTGATGGATTCATAACCCATGAAAGCTTTATGAGGCACTTTATCAATAAAATATGTTGCTTGGAGCAATGAACAGATATTTTCAAATTTTAGGAGGAGGTCACCAAACTACTGCTTTCTCTGAGATAAATTTCACCTCAAGTTATAGGCCAAATTTCCAGAATCTGATTAAGTGCCTATAAAATAGTTTGAAAAATAAAACAATGCTATGCAAACAGAAGGCAGAAGACATGGCACAGTCTAGAAATCACTGCCAAGAAAAAAAGATATATAAAATGTATGTGCTTATTATATATTTATACCCACATATATTTGCATAAATTTATGTTACACACACATGAGCAACCCCCC
>NW_022900943.1:10608927-10652468 GCF_012274545.1 Fukomys damarensis | reverse complement strand
CCCCCCCCCCCGCCACTTTCCATAGGTTCTGAGAAATGCATGGAAGTAAGGGGAGAAGTTTCCTTTGAAGGGATGATTATGCCTTTCTACCAGATATCATTGGCACAAAACTATCCTAAAGATGGGCTTTAAAAACATGCCCGTGTAAAATTGTTAAGGCCCGAATCTAGGTAAATCTAGGTCTTTCCAATTCTAAAGCCTGAGCATTCTTTAGTACAAAACTGAGAACTTGTATGTTAAAAGCATCTCAACTCCTGTTTGCCATCTAACATAACCACATCACAGTATGATGCTATCATTATTATCAAAGCCTGAGGTTGGAACTCAACACAGGGGTTTGTTAGCATCACCAAATATATTTGTGATATCTGATTCGCTTACCTGGCATTAGTGAGAAACCATACTCTGAGTAACCAGAAGAGAGATGTGCATCGGACAGACAAAATGCCATGTTGTATCAAACAATCCTTGAAAGAAAGACAAGATATGCACACATACTACTCTCAGGAATATGAATAACCACAACAGTTGCAAAGAATTGAGGAATTTGAAGTACTTCAGTAATCTACCTTTTGGTGTAGAAGAGATGGGTAAATCAAAGAACATTACATACTTGCGTGAGTTAAATTTTAAAATACCATAAGCATTATCAGGTACTTTAAGATAAAATATGGCAGTGGATCAGTGCCCATTTGCTCTAAAAAATGTTACAGAGGACCACATTTAGAACAGAACGCAGAGTCAGTACATTGCTTGTTTAGAGACTGCTGAGGTTGTGAATGTGAGTTTTTCAATTAGCAAAACAGGTGTATTTTAAATGCTTCGGCTTCCAGCAGTTCTATCTATAGGCTCTACCTTTGAAGCTTTGTTTTAATCTTTTTTTGGCTCCTGAAAAGGATTTTCATTTTTGTTCTGTTATTCTAAATTTCGCTTCTTTGATATGGGGCTTGACTGCTATGTTGCAAAAGCACATTTCCCAAATTTAAGAAAAAAACAATGCTCAACACCTACACATTTGGCCTCTCTGAACATTTTCTTTCCTTATAATTAATCCAAAAGAGTGGAAATGTATTGCTTCCTCTATTCATCAAGGCACAAAATAGCAAACAAAACTCATACTCTTTAGAAGCTCTTAGTAAAAAGAGAAAAACAAAAAAAGGCCAGTAAGAGAAGAAGAACTCTTTAGAAAGCATTTAGAATTTTGGAAGCATTTTTAATTATCCTGCTAGAATGTTCAATGTTTTCACATACATTACAGATCAAAGAATGAAAAGAACATTATTGAGCATTTTATTTAAATATTTTGGTGATCACTTGAGTTTGTACTGTTCTGAAAACTTTACTGGCACTCAAAGTACAGGAAGATGTTCCTTACACTATTATATATAATGAAGATATGGAGAAACATACATGTACAAATATAAAGAGTGTTTAATTAAAGTATAGTGTATCCACTGAATGAAAATTAGGCAAATATTTAAAATTCTACTTCTGAATATGTTTTATTAATGGATACATATTAGAAAACACTTAAATGTTATATGTACTTTAAAAATGTTCACAGTAGCTCATTTTAAAACAAATCCGAATGTTCCTAGAAGATGAATAGATCAAAAACTGTTACAGGTTCATAGAATATAATATTATTCAACAACAAAGAACAAGTGACTTATGAGTAAATAAACCTTGGAAACATTATGCTTGGTGAATAAAAGCCACATACAAAACAATACATACTCGTGCACGTTCCCATGTGTGAGTTTCTGAAATAGGGAAAACTAATGTATGGCAACAGAAAGTAGATCAGGGTTAGCCTCTGGCTTGAGTTAAAGAGGTCTCATTGGAAAGGGGCGCAAGAGCATATTCAGAGTTATACAAACGCTCTACCTCGCTCCTCCCAGCCCCACCCTAGTACCGGAGATAGACCTCAGGACCTTGCGCCACTGAGCTACACCCATCCGGTCCATGTTCTGTATCTTGCGAGGTATCACAGCTACCAAATGGTTTTGTTTTGTTGTTATTGTTGTTTTTTGAGACAGGGTCTCACTGTGTAGTTGAGACTCACTGTGTAGCCCCTGCTGGTCTTAACTCACAGAGATCCTCCTGCCTCAGCGCCCCCAGTGCTGGGATTACAGGCGTGCACCACCATATCCTGCCGAATGGTATTTTTTTAAATTATCAAATTATATACTTAAAATTTATACTGTATTATATAGTACTGTACCGACAAACTTGATTTTAATATCTAATACTCGTATGTTATGTTTGTTGAGGCTGCTGTAACAAAATACCACAAACTAGACAGCTTATGAACAATAAAAAATCACTTTTAACTGTTTTAAAGAGAAGATGTCCACAATTGAGGGACCCACAGGTTTGGCATGGGCTAAGAGTCTACTCTCTGGCTTATAGGTGATAACTTCTTTCTGTGTCCTCACAGAACAGAAGGAGAAAATGAGGGGCTGTGTCTATTTTTATAAAACCTCTGCTATCATTTATGCCTTTCCTCCTATGAGCTAATCCTTTCACAAAAGGCCCTACCTCCTAATATCATTTGGGGTCAGGAATTTTTAGTGTATGAAATTTGTGGGTACACATTCAACCCACAGCATAGTTAAACACAATTTTGTAAAATAAAAAATTATGCATAAAATACTGAGGAACATTAATAAATGTGAGAGAACATTTACATTTACTATTTCTAGGTATTTGAATTAGGAGTATATTTTTTCCTTTTGCATATTTGAATTGTTCAAAATCTCTTTTAGAAGCTCATATTTTATGATTTATGTATCTATATGCTCTATCTCCTCTCCTGTCCTTGCTCTTCTGTTGTTCTGCCCATCCATCCTTCCTTCTACTCATCCACCCTATTTTACATTTCTCAACTGTCACTGCAAGAGCTGCAATAAAAAGCATTGTAGAAATATAACAGTTTAAAATGTGCTTGCAAAATTTTTAACAATTATTCATAGAGATTTAACCCAAAGATACCTTTTTGATTACTTTGTGGACTCTCCTGCCTCTGCCTTTTCATGGTTTGGGAAGTCACTCTGGCGAGAAGTGATGAAATACTTGATATTTTTAAAGAGAATAAGGTCCATTGACTGTTTAGAATTCTTTGATAATTTATATTGTCAGGATTAAAGAACAGGGACTATTGATTACCTAAGACTCTATGCAGACCTAATTATATGACAAAAAGATTACTTGAATAGCATTGATTATTGTTTCTGGAATCTCAGCAAAAATGGAAGCGGCTCTCCTGAGAAGCTGTCATTCTAAAAACATCAACAGTAACACTAACTACCATCACCAAAATAGTAAAAAGGATGATAATAAAATAACCTGGAATATCTTCCTATTTATAAAGCACTATGTGACCACTAATATGGTCATTGACTTGACTCAGTGTGAAACTCCTAGCAGATCACAAAAGCACACTTCTGAGTGTGTCTATGGTTGTTTCCAGAGATGACTGGCTTGCAGGCCAGCAAATTCAGGAAGTCCCATCCTGACCATGGGTGGTACCACCCAGTAGGCTTTTAGTACAGAGGAAATGAAAGGGGAAGAAAAAGGAGATTGGCTTGCCTTTGAAATGCTCCATTCCTCTTCAACAGGAGTGTTTTATGCTCCTGCCATTGCCTATGGACATCAGACTCCACTGTCCTCAGCCTTCCAACAGTGACTCCAGAAAGCTTCTAAACCTTCAGCTCAGACTGGCTCTGCATTCTTGATCCCTCTTGTTCTGCAGCTTCCAGCTTCAGGAACTGAGCAGGTACCGAATCATCTAGCTCTGGGGTGCAGATGGCCATTGTGGATTCCCCCACCTCTGATCCTGGGTACCTATCATTCATGTGTATACTTGGTCCTTTTCCTCTAGAAAATCCTAACCAGTATTCACCTCTAGTCAAGATGACCCTTGTGATATAGCAGTCTGGTAAGGGGGTGATAGCTAGGAAAAGCACTATGGGCCTATTTTGTAGATGAAGATACTGAGAGAAGGCAGGCTGGCTCATTGCCCTGTTACATAATGGAACTAGAGTGCAAGTCTAATTCCTCTGAAAGTTTATTTCCACTGCATACACTGTAGTCTCAGTGAATGTTAAGATGTCTCCTGCGTTTTATCTCCATGTTGTCATTCATGAAGTTTTGTCTTCTTCTGGAGTAAATAAACAGAAAAAGATTTTGTAGAAGTTTGGGTTGTTATTATTGTGATTAATGCATTCCTGTTTTGCTCCTAGTTTGAAAGTGGAGAAAATGAGATATAGTCTTTTATGACTTAAAAATGGTTTTGGACCATATTTACTAAATTCACTAAAATCTGAAGACTCCAATACACAGACATTCAAATTTGTTTAATCTTGTTTTTCTTCCTCTGGTCAAATGTCAATATTCTAGTAAGATTTCTATTTGCTATGTTAGTCAGGTTTCTCTTGCTGTGACAAAATATCTGAGAAAGCCAACATAAAATAATGAGAGGTTCTAGGCATGATGATGCACACCCATAACCCTAGCACTTGGGAGAATAAGGCAGGAGGATCACCATGAGTGCATGGCCAACCTGGGTGCAGAGTAAGTTCAAGATCAGTCTGAACTATACAGTGAGACTGTGTCTCAAAAAAAACTTTTTTTAATTTATTTTGGCTCTCAGTTTCAGACATTTCAGTACATCACTCTGCCAATGACCTAACTTCCTTCCATTAAGCTCCACCTCTAAGTTTCCATCATCTCCCAGAGCAACACAGACTGACAACAAAACCTCTAGCACACGGCCCTTTAGGAGACAATTAGGATCCAAATCATAGCAAACAGACACTTGACAGATTGACAAGTGGGGATCACTATTGAGGGGCAGGGGTAGTGGGTAATGCAACTACAAATGCTAAAACAGTTTAAACAAGGTACTCAAACAGCTCTCAATTTGTATAGTGAAATGGATTCTCATTCTTAGCTCTACAACTTATTTAATTTTTGTAATTAATCAATTGTAGAATACACAAAGTTTCTTCAACAAAAGTTTCTGTTTCCCAGGAAAACACTTTTAGTTGCCAGATAAATCAGTGCCAAAAAGACATATTCTACCAAAACATTTGTTTTACGGATTTTATGTTTACATATCCAGAAACACAATTACTTTTTACTTATTGGCATAAAAACTTTGTCATTTAAAAATAAACAGACAAAAAAAGAACCCTTCTTTTAGCTGAGTTCCTCATAAGAGTGTAATTGGGAATATTTCAAAGACAAAATAGTCACTTCCTTATTAATAGAAAGGCTGAAACGCAATGAAATACCAATATCATTATCAGAATGGAATGAGGACCCAACTCATCTAGGTTTATGATTTTAATTAAATAACTTTCCTTTTTCCAAAAGTAATGCAAATCAAAGGCCCCAAAATCACTCGATGAAGAGATGGAAACACTAATTCTAAATCATTAAAGAAAGCCAAGAGAAATTGCCTATGGACAATTGGCTTAATCTATGAGTTCATCTTTTTCTGCCCGAAGTTTTACTGAGCAGATGTTCAATTTTTCTCATTTTTCTTATCTTTTTGAAATATAATTTTAAAAATATCCAGGGGAAATTTTAAAATTTCATGAAGGATGATGGCTTAGGATCCTTTTTACACCTTCCAGAATTTTCTTCTTCAGGCAGATTATACAGCGTGAGTTCATCTTTGAAAATAATTATAAACCCTGACAATTTATGTGCCTGAAAAGAAGAAACTCATGCAGGCAAACCATAGGACGTGGAAGATGCAGAGCAGGATGATGGTTTACAGTGTAGTTAAGTTATGAAATACCCGCCTCCCATGTTAACATTATATGTAAGGGAAATTCCTCCAGCCACAGTAATATGTTTTATTATTAATTCAAACCTTTGATAAAGACTCAAACATATTTTCTTTGCATAGGACATAGCCAGAGGGAAGTGTGTCCAATATATACTTTCTTCTACTTTCCTGATTGTTAGCATTACATAAAATGAGCAAAAGGTAGGAATGCAGACTTAGGGTAATGTGACAACCTGGTTATGAGAAGAGGAACTGAGGTCCTGATGGCACAAGCGGAAGGCATGATGATGCTATTTTTTATTCATTTTATTCATTTATTCAACTCTAACTAGTACTTAAAATTATTAAAGTCAGAGTACTGCTGTTTTGCAAATGATGAAATCTAGCTCTGGTCTATGTCACTATTTTCAGGCCAGTCTCTGGTATAATGGAATCTATCAGCTAAATATCCAAGTTACCAGGAAAATATATCCCTTCCTGCCACCCAGCGGGATCATCATCACAATCACGTTAAAATATGTGTGAGACTGCATCTTGTTATGCATGCAGTGTTTACAAACATGTACAGAACCCTCCTTGTTTCCCTCCAGATGAAAAAAAAATCAACAACAGAATTGATATAAGAATGTATACCTTCATTTAAGCAGGCTACATACATTTCCAAATGCAAAGGCAATTTCTAGGTGTCTCTTTCACCTGCCAACTGCTTTATTGTAAATATGTTACTTTACTCTTCTAAGGATTAATGTCCTAATCTGTAAAATGGGTCACAGAACCTGCCTTACACAGTTATTATGACTAAGCAGTTAAGAAGACATCTGGAATTAGTGTGCTCAAAAATGTTGTTATTCAAAAATTTTGTTAGAGACTGAATATAAACTAATATAAATGCGAATGAATATATTTACTTATCTTTGAGGACATATGAACTTGTATATACATACATATGCACACATGTACATTTGCATAATATTTCGAGAGGAAGCATTTTTATTATTGCTTCTATGAACAGTCATTGCAGTGAAATTCAAACAATACATAGAAAATAACTTATACACTGTCTGGATGGAAACCAGAGGTCAATCAGAAACAGTTCTAATCATTTCAGAGGAAATCGATGAAGCCTCAGGGCTCTCCTCGTCTTTTTTGTAGCAATCATTTCATGAGGCAAAGGAGTCTCTGGGGACCAACAGTGTGAGAACAGGACAAACAGACCCGAAAGTGTGCAGGGGCTGTTTTACTATAATCAAGCATAAGCCCTGTTCCAGTAACGCACACTTGGCCAGGCTCCATTTTCTCATGACTGCGTAATTTTTCAGAGTCTTGTTTGAGGATTATTACTCTAAGTCTTCGTAGAATCTGGTGCTTTGTCTGTGGCATGGGGATTAACAGAAAAATCCTCAATTTAAGAATTGCCAGAAAGGCATTCACTAGGAGCCTGGATGATTTCAGAGCTTCTGAAATATTGTCATCAAAGATTTTGCAAGCTGATGTTCAAGGAATTTTTTTCCTAAGGTTTCATAATTTTCCCTCATAGCCTTTTTTCCATCTCTTCTGCCAGGTATGATTTTGCCCTCCCCTGCATTTCCTGTTAAAAATACATGAACCATGGAGTGCAGAAACCCACTGAAGTAGCCTAGGAAAGGACTCAGGTCTCTAATCAGTTACCAGAAGTGGCCCCTATAGATTGCAGAAGAAAGACTTTGTCTCTGCTTCTCCTGCCCTGTCTTTCACAAAGGGAGCCCTCAGGGTTGTGACTGCCTCATATTGGATAGGCTAAGATTTGTCACATAAGAGGTGGGATGTATTTTGAACTGCAAGATTTTTCTCAAATGAGAATGAAATCACAGTAGTGCCCATCTTGTACATACAGGGTCTTTGATGAGCATTTATTGAATAAACTAATGCATAATGAATGATTGGCTGAGTCTTGCCCTAGGCTTTCCCTTGAGTCTTAGATTCCTCATCTGTTCGGTGTTTTTCACAGATTGGGGTTATAAAACATTTGGGGGTGAGAATCTTCTGCTCCTATTCTACTCCTGTTGACAGATCAACAGAGACCATCGGCAGAGTCACTTTTCCCCCACCACAAGTGACACTGAGTTAATACTCAACTTCCCAGTGCAGTGACTCTCCTCTGGATGTCTGTGTTCAGACAGAAGCCTCACCAGTGGTTGGGAAGTCAGTGAGTGTCAACAGCAAGGAAGGAATACAAGATAGAACATAGAGCATGTTTTTTCTCCCCAGGGAAAGAGCTTTGAGGAGCCAGGCTATGCGCAGGGCCTCTGTCAGAGGGCTGTGACTTGGCAAAAGGCTCGTGTTCCAGCAGGAAGCTGAGGCAGCCGGCCAGGCCATGTGGACCCAGCCCAAAAGGCAGAGGGAAAGAGAGGACTACCATTTGGTCAGGCCCCAGGTGCGCAGCAGGCCTACCAGATTCCGAATTTATGGCTAAGCAGCTACATTTGGACTTCTCATGTACTGCCTACTTTGGTTCAGGAAGTAGATGGCATTTTCTTCTCAGCACAGCTGCGAAGAGAAAGGGGAAACAGCTCTGAGAGACCGAAAAGGGCATCCTTTCTGTGGTGCTGATCTGAAGTTCTCTTCCCATCACACTGATGTGAGGGCTGGTATGCGGCCAGGGAGATGGAGGTAGAATGGAATGGATGTTTTCTTTGATCTGGAAAACAGCACGGACCATGCTAAGACTTACAAAATGACCTGCTGGGGCATTTATGTCAGCATGTCCCATGCTCCCTTGAAAAAAAAATCAAGAGTAGAAGAAAGGCACAGATTTCAGTGAGTCATTAAAAATATTATTATTTTATTTCTGATCCAAAACATGTCCTTGATGTGTGGAAGGATGACCACATGGTCAGCAGTTACAGGAGATCAAGTGTTGGTTTAATAGAGTTATAAAGTACAGCTGGATATGTCTGGACATTGGGAAACAAATTAATAAACATTTAGAAATAAAATGAAGAATTTTTAACAGTGTTTTCTATCATCGTACATTAGTGTCATTTCTAATCGCAAGCAAAACAAACATTCAGATGTGGCTGGGGAAACCTTCCCATGGTACAAAAACAACAATGGCGCAGGACTAGCAGTCACCTCGCAGTTTGACCCAGCTCTTCAGAATCCAGATCCCTGAGGACATTCTCAGTAAGGCTCCCGATAGCTTTTCTCAAGCCAGAAAGTTATGTGAATAAAGCCAATGGATAAAGACACACGAAGAACCTAGAGGTTAGTATTGGATTTGACTTCTCACACTTATGAGAAGATGTGCATAATAACGACAGTCTGAACATTAGGTTCCTTTATTGGTTTGTTTTGTTTTTTTAAGGCTGCCTTTGTTAGAGAACAAAGGAAGAGGAGTTTGGGGACTCTAGCTTTTAGCAGTGGCTTTTAGAAGCACTGTGGTAGAGGTGGCCCGAGGCTGAGAGAAGTACGTTCTGAGGCCCCAGTAGAGGACGTGGGTACTTTCATGTCCTATTTTCTTTCTGTATCAGTCACCTCAGGTTCCCTAAACAAGATACCATAGACTGGATGGCTTAAACAACAGACGTTTATTTTCTCGCAGTTCTGGAGACCAGGGATCAAGATGGAGCTGCTGGCAGTGCACAGCTTCTGGTGAGGGCTTTTGTTAGGATTTCTGTCTCGCTGTCCCGGCAAAGCCTCAGGCGCTCCTGAGCGGGGCTTCGGGGAAGTGTTTGGGCCACCGAGACTTGCCACGCCCCTCCGCCAGGCCGCCCCGTCTCGGATCCAGCCGAAGTTGGACTGAAGTCTCCACAAAGGGTGAAACGCAAACAGGGACCTTTCCTTCTTAGAGCTGCGGGGGTCAGGTATCATGTCTCAACCTGAGAAAGTAACTAAGAGAGCCCTTTTTTCTTTTGGTTTTTCAGGACCCTTCTTCCTGTCCCTTTCTGTAGCCTCTTTTTTTTTTTTTTCAATTAAAACAAATTCTGTTTATTGAAAGATTTTTAAAACATTTTTTTCCTCATTGAGTTTTTGGTACTTTTTAGGTAGACAGTACAGTTACATTCATCATTGGGATCTTGTACCTTTACATGACAGGTCTTGGTTCTCATTTTTTCCCCTTGTCCCTGCCCTCCCTTCACTCCCTCTTCTCCTCCCCATTTGCAAACACTTCATTTCCATGTTTTCATTTTCTCGTATTTTTTTCTTTTCCCTTATTCCCTTTCCCCTACCCTTCCCACTTTCCTTACACCTTTGTAGCCTCTTTTCTGTGTGGGAGAGAGGGATCTGCTGACTCATCATTAGGAGGACACCCCCCCACACACACACCAGTCCTGTTGGATCAGGGTCCCGCCCTTATGACTCCATTTAACCTTCATTACCTCCTTCAAACCCTAATCTCCAGATATAGTCACACGAGGGGTTAGAGTTTCCACATATTCATTTTAGGGGGAACCACAATTCAGTCTGTAACTCTCTTTAAATGGTTTTAGTCTTGTAGAGGCAACTGGGAGAGGACAGCTGTGGAAAATAGAAATTTAATAGAAGTTCCCAAATGGAACTTGAAAACTGGAAATAGTAATGACTTATGGGTACATTTATATTTTCTCTTAAAACACCTCCATATAGATTTCTTAAAAATATTCACGACAACCATAGAGATAAAATAGAAAAATGTCATTACGCCTGTTTGCCAGGAGAGAGATCTGTGGGGTGCAATGACTCCCCTCAAGTAAGTGCAAGAGCTCAGAGGGGCTGGGCCTTGCTGTCTACTTTCCACCACCTCATCTCCATCACAGTTTTTCCTTTGCCAGAGCTGGTAAAATATTTTTCAGATGTCCCGCAATGACGCAATAGGACAAATATCTATAGCAATCCCAGACACCAGCAGTTATTTAAGATGAATAATATGAAATCAGGCCCCAAAAGGTTGCGGCTCTGTAAGTTATTTCAGGCTTAGTATAATTTCATTCTCAAAATATTTTCTGGGCACAGTTCCTCAAGTAAATGGAAGAAAAATACCCTAGAGGAAAATAAAAATTTTAGTGTGAGATCTATTGTATTTTTTAAAAAATTAAACTGAGCAAAGTTCAGTCAGAAACAGGAAAATGTAGCACCTGGGGTAAGGGGAAAGTTTGCTTGTATGGAGTCTTTAGATAATCCTGCATCCCACTGGAGAGACATGCCGACAGAAAAAGAGCTTGGAACGTTCCCATGTATAGGGCAGCCTCCAGGGTGTGGAGAGAGCTGCCTTGTCCTTCAGATATTTTTCTAAACTCAGATCAGCATTATGGTAGTTAACAGGTTGTGTCAACTTGAGCAATAAATGCCCAACTAAATTGGATCAGCACAGTTCTGGGTGTGACTGGGGGGATTTACTGAAGACAGGAGGAGGCTTGTCCCTTGAGTTGTATAGAAGGGAAATGAAGAGGAAAAGCTTGCTTCTGTTTCTTTGGAGATCTCCAGGCTTCACCTTCACCTTGGATGTCTTGGACGTTGTCTCCTGGCTTCCCCTGCAGCCCCTTGACCTCCTGGTACGGACCGGCACAGGACATTACGATGAGCTCCAGTCCTTCAATGGATTCTTCAGATCTCTAGGACAAGGCAGCTCTTTTGAGCTCTTCCACATCCGACTGTGGGTGGCCATTGTATGCTAATCTTGTCAATTCTTATACAGTTGTATATCTGGCATTAAATCTGTTTCTCTAGTAAGCACTGACTGATACAAGCATTGCCTGTCCATCCCTCCTTTTCCCTTTACTTCCTTGACCATAAAGCAGCATTTGTGGATAAACACGTAGATGCTGGGAAGGGGAAAGGAAGAGTGATAACCAAGTGTTCTTCTGATGCTTTAGGCGGAGACAATAGGTGGTTTATTCTGGTTGCCAGCCCTATATTCCAGTGATCCTTTAGATCTTTCATCTCAACCCAATGGATTCTGCTTTATAACAGTGGGCTGGACTTACACACTCTTCGTAGTAGATTGCTTTTCTTTGCATCTTTTTTTTTGTTATATGTTGTTTTTACTCTTTTACTATGAAAAACATTTGACAAACTGTCAGTTTAGGAATCATTTGCCAGCTATGGTTGAAGGAACTATATGCTGTGATGATCTCAGTTCATCAGTGAGTGATACGGATACATAGTATGGCTTTTATCCCGGGTGGAAAAAAAGAATTCATGGAAGAGAGGGTTGGGCTGTATTGTGAATCCACTTTCGTGGTTTCTGCTCATGTAACAGCGCTCACCAGTCCTGCTACCTCCACTGCCTATCAATGATACTCTACCCATAGGCCTACTTGCAAATGGTTCACCTGTTTACTTAGGGATCACATATAACAGAGCTCAGGGAAAGTGAGCTAAGTGCAAATGAAAAAGCTGCTCTTCATTGAGTGTCTGGTAGAGGCTGGGTCTATAGCTAGCTGTTTTATATTATCTCAGTCCATGCTTACATCGACTCTACCAGGTAAGCATCCCCAGCCCTGCATAACCAAATAACCAAAGAGAAAGCTAGAACCTAAAAGAATCAAGTAACATGCGTAAGATTGCCCAGGAGCAGAACTAGGACTGGACCTCAGGACTTATGATTGCCAAAACCTGTATCATCTTGACCAGCCGTCGCAGTCCTGTACAGAAATTGTTCATTACCTTGTGATTCCTGCATTGTTTGACCTATGATCATTCTACCAAAATGAATCTCAACACTCCAATATGTTTGGGTAAGCAGTGTGTTCACACACCAACTGCTTTTGAAATACTGGTAACCTTTGTTCACCATTCCTACCATGCAAATGAAGTAATTAATCTGCAAAAGGCTTTGAAAAGCAAGTTGTAATTAAAACTTCGGACAGCTGTATAATTCACAGTGCTCTCTCTCTCTCCATCATTCTTCTTTCAGAGCACATGATCACTGGGAAATGGTTGTCCTGGAATTGTAGATAAACTATGGTTTGACAGCAGAATTGAAGCCCATTATCAACTCTGAGAAAACTCACTGTTCATTATCAGAAAGATTACAGACTGATTCTATCTGCTTGGCCACCTGTGGGTATTTAAAAAAAACATTTTAAAATAACTTGTTACACAAACATATAATAGTATCGATGGAATGCAAAGGCAAGGAGAGAAAATTGCCCTGGCGCATTTTTAAAAAAATCTATTTTCATTCCTCTATTGGCTTCTAGTCTTGGTCCATATATATTTATATATATTTTTTACAATGTTCAAACCTAGCTGAGGTATAATTTCATATTCTATTTATGTTTTTTCAATAAACATTAGTGCTGAAGGTTTGCCTGCGTTGCCTCTGAGTCTGCCCCTGCTTCAGTTTTGAAAAGGCCACACCCACTTACCGCGGGCGCCCAGGGGAGCAGTGTGCACCATTTGTGAGCAAAGCAATTGCTTTTCTTGCTCCCATTATGTTCTGATATATCTGTGTTGAGATCTGCGGTTTAGTACATCCACTTTCACCGCAGCGAAATAGTTCACAATTTGACACCAGAGTCTACTCATATCCAGCGAAGAAGAGAGGGTTGTCGAAGGTTATTCGGCACTCAAAAATTTGGGCTAAGGATAAAATGCCAAAGTATAAAAGGTTTGTAAAAATTTGCAAAAGAAGAGGGCTCAGTAGACATCCTTGGAAGCCAAGGATGGGTGCTGAGAAACACAGGGGGTGTCTGAAAGGAGATCCAATTGGGATTGAGAAAAAGAAAGTAGAGTCAGTGACGTCTTAGCCTTGAGACCCAGGCGAGTACCCCCCGCTAGGTCAGCCACTTACTGTTTTGATTTCTACAGAGCAGACTTTACTCTTTTTTCTATTTTTTAAAAATTATTTCATTATATACTATTAAAACACTTTAGAATTGTAAAGAATAGCATAACACCCATATATTCTTCAGGCAGCCTGATCAAATGGTACAGTGTTGCCATATTTGCATCAGGTATTTTTAAGCACTAAAAACATTACAGATGGAATTGAATCTACCTGTGTGACTCCTCCTTAATAACATTTCAGTGTGTTTTGCAGAGTAACTATCATTCTGAAGTTGGTATTCTTCCATGCCTACTTTTATAATACAGCCTGAATGCACCTAAAAATATACTATTTCAAAAATTTCATACTATGTATGTATACTGTTTTTGCCATTCTGAAACTTTCTTGTTCCACACTATGTTGTGGAATTTGACCATGAAGCTATGTTTCACTCGCTTTAGCTGTTGTGTAATATTCCATTGCACAAATATACCACAGTCTACTTGTCTTCCTTTAGATGGACAGGATTTTGCTATATTTGAAATGATATGGGTAACATTCTGTGCATATCTATTTATGACCACTGATTATTTGCTAATGTCAAGCTACTCCTCAGTGCTTATATTTCTCCATAGTTTCATCAATTCTTGGCCTTTAAAAACTTTTTAATCTTTGCTGATATGATTGAAGTGAAACGGTATCTCATATTTGGTTTACCAACATTTTCCTGTTTACTGGTAAGGTTGTACAATTTTCAAACAATTAATCATCAATTCTGATCTCTTCTTCTGTAAAGTATCTGTCTGCTTCTTTTGCTTTTTTCTATTAGATTGTTTATTGTTTTCATAATTATTAATTGATGCTATTTGATATTTTCATAGTTATTTTTTTTAATTTTTTTCCAGCTTTAATTGAGTTTATTGGTACATTTTAGGGATACAGTACAGTTACATTCATTGTTGGGATCTTGTACCTCTACATGACAAGTCTTGATTCTCATTTTTTCCCCTTACCTCTGCCCCCCCTTCACCCCCTCCTCCCCTCCCCATCTACAAACACTTTATTTTCATCTTTTCATTCTCTCACATTTTCTTTTCCTTTTTTACTCTTCCCCTACCCATCCCACCTTCCCTATACCTTTAGCTCCTTTCTTCCCATTTCTAAATGTCAGTAATCTTGTTAGGATCCTATGCATTGTTGCATATTATTCACACCAGGGAAACTATTCGGTATTTACACATGTGTGACTTATTTATTTCACTTAGGAGTATATCTTCAATATGTATCCATTTTCCTATGAATGAATCTATTTTCTCATTCTTTATGGCTGAGTAATATTCCATTTTATAGAAAAACCACATCTTCTTTATCCAGTTTCCAACGGATGGGCAAATGGGCTGTTTCCAAGATTTAGCTATAACAAACTGTGCCGCTATAAACATGGGTGCACATACTTCTCTGTGATATGATTCTTTTAGTTCTCTTGGAAAGATACCCAGCAGAGGGATGGCTGGGTCAAAGGGAACCTCCAGTCCAAGCTCTTTGAGGTATCTCCATATTGATTTCCATAGTGGTTGCACCAGTCTGCATTCCCACCATCATAGTTATTAATTACTCTTAAATCTAAATATTAACCTTTGTCAATTATAAGAATTGTAGTTGTTTTTCTGTTCTCTATTTTGTAATCTTATATGAAAGACTGAGTAGAACATCTTAGATCAACTTTATCAGCCTTTTAAAAAAGCAGTTATAATTATCTCTTAATAACAAGAATTTTTTCTAACTTAAGAAAAAGTATTTATATATATATTTTTGAAGTTTAAAGTATTTGTTTTTCACATGTAGATCTTTAATCTACTTGACATTCAGTTTTGTGTGTAATGTGAAATAGGCATCTGATCTTTTTCCCACATACGTGGTCTGGGGCGAAATTAATGAACTCATAGTATGCTATGTTAAATGTGAATACCAGAGAGAGCTTCATTTATCCAAAGCATATTCAACAATAGAAAACATTGCTTTTAGTTCCATTTCATGTTAATGGCACTCCATGAAGACTTTGGGGAAACCTTGTCTAAATTATTTTATAAATGAGAATACCCCTCACAGACTCCAAAATGTCATGTGACCAGGTGGCAGCCATCTTATTGTGTCTTCCCTTTAGTCGCTGACTTCACAGAAGCAGATAAGTCAAGGCCGTATTCACAATTTTACAAACACATTATCAACTAGAATTGTTCTTATTTCTGTTGAATCAGTATATAAAATATTGGGGGAAATCATTGATAAAATGTAATTTTTCTAAACATTAGATTCCAATAATTAAGTATGAGAAGACATTTATAATTTAATATGGCTTAAGAATGACAAAATTAACTTTTGTCTTTGCTTATGAGAAGAAATTCTTACTATTAAAGTGGAGAAAAGCAACCCCCCAATTATATTTGTCTTATCTCTCATCACAATGTCATCATTTTTAACAGAAATATACCCATATTGTGGATATATTGAGACTGCAGATCATGGCTATTAATGAAATAAAAATAATGAAGGAAATAATATAAAATTAGGATGTTCAGGGTTGGGATTTAGCTGAGAGGTTCTGCTGCCTGTCTTGCAAGCAACACTAAGGAACCAAGTTTGATCCCGGGTACCAAAACAAAAAAAAAGAATGTTCAGTAATAATAATAAAGGTTTCTAATATTGAGTCAAGAAACACAGTAATGAGCACACAATGGTTTGCATTGATATTTAGGTGTCTGTATGTTGTTAATAAAACATTGAAGGTCCTATATGATAAATGACTTGATAAAAGCCAGCAGAACATCTATTTAGAGACACAGGATAGAAATATTGCAATGAAAAATTATCATGATAAATAAGAAAATGAGTATTTTTGTATAAACTCAATAATTCCCTGCTACTAGTATTTCTGTAGAAACCCCATGTAGCAATAATGTCTGGTCTTATATCTTTGTTCCTGTTTCAGATCCAATTAGCCTGCTATTTACGTCCAATGCTTTAACATCAAATAAGAATATCATCACACATCGAAATCTACAATAATCTTTGTATATTTCTATATGAGAACTCTCAATGAAAAGTAAAATTATTCCTCCATTAGAAACACAACTCAAACACTCCACCCCAGCCATCTTAAAACACAAGCCAGCAGCACAGGAGATAGGCAGGAAAAGATATTACCATGAGTAACGTATTTCAGCTAAGACTCTGAGACATTCTTGGAAAGGAGCCTTTATTCATCTCAACTTTGGAATTGGTCCAACTGCCAGAATGTTAGAGCCACAGAAACAAAACCACTCAGAAAAGGTAGACATGTTCCATCGGATATTTATATAGCAGAGTCCATTATTTGCAAACCAAAATTGACATAATCTGATAAATGTAGATGAATTCAGAGACCCATAAAGAAAATATTTGAAGCTGAAACAAACCTGAAGAAGCAAGCACCTTTAAACACGGTAGAGTATAGCTTTTCTGAGTTCTCATTCCTTTTTTCTCCTAAGTTTGAACGTTTTTTTTTTTTTTTTTTTTTTGGTACTGGGGATCGAACTCTGGACCTTGTGCTTGCAAGGCAGGCAGAAGCACCACTGAGTTAAATCCCGGCCTAAGCTTTTAACATATTTACTATCCTTGATTTAATTGTGAGCACTTTAGTGAAGTGCCTTACTTTTAGCAGCCCATAAACTACTATGGGAACTTGCATGAGGAAAGATATACACGTATTTTGGAAGGTTAAATCAAGGGCAATTCCTGCAATATGTTCTAAGTGCCCCCTCCCTCTTGTGGCTATTTAATGGAAACAATCCCACTCAGTGTTATTTCCAAATAAATATCAAATGAACTATTTAAAAAAAGTTAAACATAGTTACGAGATAACTTCAATAGCACACACACTGTGAAGATCTCTCTGTTCCTGAATGGTACTAGGTGACAATACTGACACAAAACAGTGGAGCTGGACACTGCATGAGGTTACTGGTTTCCCACCATTGCTTTTCTTTGCAGTTTTGAACATTTTAAAATATAAATATACAATTGCAGGAGAATGAGAAAAGTAGGAGTAAACATAGTCCTAGAAGTAAATTAAAATTTTATGTATGTTTCCGTTGTTTTTAAAGAAACAAAGTGCTACAAACACATTAAAAATCTGCTCTACTCATTTCTACTCAGTCTCCATCTCTCAGTCAACAATATGTTTCTGTCGACTTCCCTCCACAGTTGTTTCGTCTTTTGCCTCTTCTTCTAAAAACCTGGGGCCCTGGGGTGGAGGTGCTCAGGGGAGTTGAGAAGGAGAGACATTGTGTAAGAGTTGAGTGAGGGGGGATTTATAAAGAGAATAGGTTCAGGTGGAAGATTTGGGGGTACCTAAAAGAGGAGCAAGCCTTTTTACCGATGATGAAGCAGGTTTTCTTTCACTTTCTTTTATGCTTTCCTATTTTTATATATTATTCCCCGAGGCTGTAAGCCATGTGTGTGCTTCTTCAAATAAATCTCACAAGTTAAAAGCCAAGTGCATCAAAATCACAAGGCATTGATGGCTGTCTGTAAACTATAATGAGACACTAATCACGGAGCATAGATTTGCTGTCTCCCCAAGACAAGACACTCTCTGTGGCACCTGTGGAGGTGAGCCCCAGCACGAATGATCTGCTTTTGAGTCTTTTCATGCGTGAAAGCTCACTGACTCATCACCTAGGCACACAGTTTAACACACCTGACTGGCATTTGTATTTTTTGTGAAATCACACATCCAGAAGATCAGAAAGCAGTCTTTAGTCACACCCAAGTCTGTTTCTGCCCTGAAAAGTCTAACTCACTTGTCCAAGGAAATATCACTGGCTACATATAGGTATGTGAGTTAAAACTCATCCAAATTAAAAAATCCAGTTACTCAGTCATGCAACTTACTTTCAAGTCCACTAGCCATGTCTGATAGTGGTTATAACATTGGACACAGTACAGATGTGGAAGATTTCCACTTTTGCAGAAATTCTACTGGCTACTCTGGTCTGGGGTGTAATTACTGGTGACAGTATTCTCTATGTGGTTGACTAAGATTCTTTTGTGTGTCTAGCTCTACTTGGACATTGGTGCATTAAGATGAAAACTATCTTTCTAGATTTTAGAGACTTTCTTCCTCTATGCAAATAGATCAGCAGAAAATGCGCGAAATATGTGCATACAAAGAAAAGCAGTAGTGTTTTGTGGGTTTTTTTGTGTGTTTGTTTTTGTTTGCTGCTGACATATCTCTTATTTTACGTATAGTCTCTCACTTAACTACAAAAAGTAAATGAGAAGTACTGTCTCACTGGAGCATTGTAGGTGCTCAACAAACAGTAACTCCATATTTCTAGGTGGGAGACAGAACATATACCAATTATAGGATTGTAGAAATTTGAATATAAAGAATCATTAATATGATATAAAGTTGTTAATGAGGTAGTTAAGATAATGCAGAGATAGTAACTGTAGAAAATAGTTTTTATTCCTAGGATTGAGAGCGTTAAGAAGCAAATTGGAATTAAACCTTAGAAACACAAAGGAAAGTTCCTGTGTCTTTAAACCCAGACTTCTGAGGAAAAGACTCTGCTCTGTTGGGACCATGTCTCTTGCAAGGGCTGAAAAAACTGCAATTCAGCTGCTACTATGGGAAAGACCTGCTCCAGCCATGGTGAAGAGACTTCGTGGGGGACGTGTTCAGAAAGCTGTGATGGGACAAGGCAATCGCAGGGAACCAGTGGAAGGAAACGGATCCCTTTGGACTCTTCCGGCTCTGCAGACTCTGCCCCAGCCCTATAATGGTGGAGTTAAAAAGAAAGGAGATGGCAAAGCCGAAATCCTGTGTCCAGGGGAATAGAAATGCCCTGTACAGAAAGCTGGACTTCAAGCTGGGACAATAATTTCAGGATAGACATAAATCTGATAAACTCTAGCATTTTTCCCTGAATAAGAATAGGAATTTTGGGCCAAGGATTTAGCCCAGTGCTTTTGTCACCTGCCTTGCAAGTACAAGGACCTTAATTTGATCCCTAGTACCAAAAAAAAAAAAAAAAAAAAAAAAAAAAGGACTTTCTTTTTTCATCTGTCCATCTCAATCTGTTATTATTCCCTTATTTCTAACTTATTTTAATATTATAATCAATGGTTAAAACATACTTATCAAAGGCCAACCTTAAAAATGCAGTTACATTTTTATGTACTGTGTTTAAAATAGCATCACAGAAGTAAAATACTTGGTCTTAAATTTAATCAAGGAAGTGGTGCAAAACTTCTACAATGAAAAAGAGCAAAACAATGTTGAAAGTAATTAAAAGTCTAATAAATGAAAGATATCCCAGATGCATCAAGTGCAAGAATTACTATTAAGATGGAAATACTACTGAAATGATGAACCAATTTATTGATATTCCTAATATAATTTCAACAGACATTTTTCTTTTTTTTTCAGAAATGGACAAGTTGATCCTAAAATTCCCGTGTAATTGCACAAGATCATAAATAGTCAAAATTATGTTGAAAACAAGATGGGAAGTTTCACACACCTCCTAACATTTACTATAAAGCTAAAAGTAACCATAACCGGGTATTGTATGTCTGTATAGACATATAGATTAAGGTAATAGAATTGAAGGTCTAGAAATAGATCCATATTTCATTCACACCAAATAGAAGAAATCAACTCAAAATGAATCAGACCTAACTGTACAAGCAAAAAATCTAATTCTGTGAAGAGGAAGGAGAGGTTGAACTCCTCATAATCTTAGATTAGGTAATAGTTTCTTAAATATGATGATAAAACACAAACAAAAAGAAAAAGTAGATAAATTGAACTTCACAAAATTGTAAACTTTTGTGCATCAAAGCACACTATTGAGTGTTCCACAGACCAGCAAAAGAAACAATCCACAAAGTAGGAGAAAATATTTCTTATTGCATATCTAATAAGGATCCAGCATATTAAAAACTCTCACAACTTAACAATGAGGAGCAAACAACTGCCTAAGAAATGGGTAAAGGACTTTGATAGATACTTCTCTAATGAAGAGATACAAATGTCTGTTAAATATATCACAAGGCTTTCACCACAAGTCAGTAGGAAAATAAAAGCCAAAGCCGCACCAAATACTCCTTCACACTCAGTTGATGACTATACTTTAAAGTATAAAATTAAAATCATGGAAAACAACACAATGGTGAATAAGCAGAGAAAGTACAACTCTCATATATTGCTGGGAGTATTGTAAATTGCTGCAGCAGATGTGCAAAAACAGCTCACAGTTTCTCAAGAATTGAACATAGTTACCATAGGTATTTTCCTAGGAGAAACAAAAGCATATGTGCATACACAAAAGGATTGTGCACGAATGATCAGAGGAGCATTATTCTTGATAGCCCAATGGGAAAAATGACCTATCCATCCACTGATGGAAAATGTGCTAGATTCATAAAATGGAATATTATTCAGCCACAAAAAGGAATGAAGCACTGACATATCGTGCAAAGCAATGAAAGCAGACACAAAAGGTCCTGTGTCATGATTCCATTCATGCAAGTTGTCCAGAATAGGAAAGTATGTAAAGATAAAGAGAAGATCAGTGACTTCCAGGAGCTGATTGGAAGAGATAATGTGAAATGACTGCTAAATAAGTACAGGGCTTTTCTTTGGACTGAGAGTAATGCTCTGGAATTACTTGTGATAACTGCACAAAATTATGAATGCATTTTTTAAACCCCTGGATTGTATACTTTAATATGGTTAAACAATGATTTTATATTATGGTGACATTATTTCAGTTAAAAAAAAATCTACAACCACCTGAATAAAAATGAAGTGCACATGGTGGCACATGCCTGTAATTCCAGGCGGAAGCAGGAAGATCACAAGTTCAAGGCTAGGCTGGGCAAATTACTGAAGTCTAAATTCAAAGTACAAAATAGTGGTAGAGTGCTTGCCTGACATGCACAAGGGTCCCAGGCTCAGTACCCAGTACTGCAAAAGGAAGAGAGGAGGGAAGGAGGGAAGAAGTAGAAAGAAAAGAAGAAGGGAAGGGTCGAGAGAGGAAAACAGTAGGGAAAAGTTCATAGTGGGAGTGAAAACTGTCAGCATAAAACAAAGTGGCTCCACCTCTAACCCACTGTCCAACCCTTCTCTTTGCCGTGGTTACAAGGTATCTGTCAGTAGCAACTGACTGATGTGTTTTCTCATTTATATGCAGTAAGAAAGACAGACAGATTGTTCTCCAACTATGGAATGTGATTTTCTCCCCCAGTCCCATGTTTATCTGAAGACCGAGGTTACTATGCCTTTCCTTGTAGCTGAGTAAAAGGTGGATAAATAAACAAAGCGGCAATAACTGGAGTAGAAAGAGTCATTGATACCAGAGTCCATCCTCTACCTCAGGAGCCAACCATTGCATTATGGTAGGGAAGAAGCTGCCTTTGTTCAGGAAGATTCTTTGACCACCGCTTGAAGGTAGAAGGTGAGAGATGCCTTGAAGGCCTAGGTTGACAGAAAATGAACCAAAAAGAGCTAAGTTATTCTTCATAAGAAATGGATGAGGAGACAGAAAGCCCATTTCAGAGGAGCAGAAGGGAAAGGAAAAGAAGGAAGTAAGTGAGAACCATGGAGCAAGGTCAAAGGTTACCCTGGCCAAAAGAAGGAAAAGATTTAAAAATACTGTATACATGCATACTATTTAATTTTAAATGTTACACTTCTGAATGCTGATGATTAAACAACTCGTTGCTAATGATCTTTTGTGAGTGGCGATTTTTGCTGTCTTTTTTTTATATTGGAGGTTTTTTGGTTTGTTTTCTGTTTTGGTGAAAATTAAAGAATCTAATGTGGCCAGTAACAAGAAAATTTGGGGGAGGGTCTCTTGGGTCCTTGACTTTTGCTTAAATCTTATATGAGAGATAGGGAAAAAGTAAGAGCAATGGAAAGTGTCTGTGGTGTGTTGGGAAGCTCCATGTGGCTCTTGTATATGGCGGAACCCCCCATAAAGCCAAGACCGACCCAAGGATAGAAACCAGGCTGATTGACAGAATCATTTCTGTCACAGCATCCCGTGCACTGTCTGAGTGCCCTGTACACCCTGTGTGTCTGTGGGGAGAATGCTTTTGTGAAGGAAATCACAGCTATCGTTTATCAAGTATTAATACTGCATGTAATCCTTACCACAACTCAGTTATGCAAATATATTCATGTATAATATATCAAACGAGACACCTATATACATAGATATTTACACAAGGTTCCTAATAGATTTAAATCAGTCCAAGTATGTATGAACTCAGAGACATTTGCATTATATACCTGCCTGATGATGGCGTCTGTCTCCCCATCACAAAGGGGAGCTAAAACTGCGCATAGATGACAATACCATCCCATTTTAAACTCCAACTGACACAGAGATAATATTTCATGAACTTTACCAACCCTTTCCCCTACCCATTGCAGTGTGTTATTTAAAACTAACAATAACATCCAACATTTTGCTAAAAATTCTAAGAGTTACAGAAAAATGAATGTTTTGCCTTCTGTGTATTACTTGCTTTAGAGAAGATTGGCCCTGTCACCTCCCTATCCTAAGCACCTCAGCCCCTTTTCAGTCACAGGCTTGGGAATTCTACTCCACAGTGACCTTGGGAGAGTTTTCCCTCCTACCTGGAGGTTTTTCTCTTCCAGCTGACCATATGGTGGCTGTTTATTGAGCTTGCTATTGTCTGTCCTCTCTATGCAACCATTTAAAAAGTGCTCTTGTGAAGGGACAGCACAGAGGTCTTCTGTACTTTTCTTTGAACTGTCAGAGTTTCAGCTGTGCTGAGTACTGTCTTCCTTTACGATGTTGAGGGTGGTGGCTGTGCATGATATGTGTGCACATACACATACTACATACGGCTGCAGTGTCATACGTACAGATGTCTGTGTGTGTAGTGAAGGAGTTGGACTCAGGATTTCTACAAGAGTTTATTTGTACCTCAAATACATAATCCATCTCTCCTTCCATAATTCTTCCTAGGAAGAGTAATGCCAAAAGAGAAAAATTGGAATAAAAAGAGAAAGACAAACTATGCCTGTGTCTAAGAACCCAGGAAGATCTGAAGCCGGCTTACTTAGAAAACTCGGTGAGTGCAGTTACTCAGCACACACTGATCCGGCCCCTGATGGAATCGTGACAAGTCGTTTATTGTGCTTCTAGGGTGTGACAGGCACTTTGCATGTGCTGCTTCCAATCACCAAAACGAGTCTACGAAGAAGCTGTCGTTTGTCAATCCCGTTTTGCAGACGAAGCAACCAAGGCTCAGACAACAGAGCTTACCCAATGCAGCAGGATTAGCAAAGCACTGAGAGGAGAGCCAGCTCCGGGGGCAGCATTCGCTCTCCTGGGCCGGCAGCCTTTCCCTGAGCAGACTGAGCGGGCCCTGGATGTCCACAGCTCAGCACTCATGGCCTCCTGCGAGGACCAGCAGCACCGCCTGCGTGGGGAAGCGGGTTGAGTGCTGTGAAGAAAAGACCAGGTAGGCTTCGCGGGGCCGAGAACAGGGGTGAGTCCGAGGCTGATGGCGGGGCTGCGGGGACTGGTCACAAGAAGACACCGCCCTAAGAGCGAGACAGGAAGAGATCTTGCCTGCTTTTCTCTGTAGACTGGGCGTCTCTCTACATAGCATGACAGGACAGGTAGAGAAGACATAGCACCTGCCTTCACTCACTGTCGCTCTGCCAGGAGATGACCCAAGCCACCCGAAGTGGCGAGCTGGAAATACGGAGACGAATGACTGACTTTTCTACGCTCAAGCCTTACATTTTTGTTTTCAAATGTAACCCTGTCCCCAAGGCTTTGTGAAATGCAGTCTTCAGCACCAAGGATGAGCTAGTAAGGCTCTCCTGTGGCGTAATACACAGACCTACCCGGAGGGTGTTTGTGAGCAAGGGTTATGTTCCTTTGGCCTGGGCCAACGGTGAAGAACGTTTGAGTGAGGCAGCACGATCAGGGCTGAGCTCCGCGGTGAGAAAGCAAAGCGCACAGCCTTCCTGTCTGATTCTAGTGAGTACCCAACATGTTGCAAGCTGGAGGCTGCCCTCAGTGGGTCGGAAGTGAGTACAGTGTATATGTGTGTTAAAACTCTAAGACACATCCCGGGCTCAGCCAGAGTCCTTTGTGAGCTTTCCTTTTCTGCAAATTTCACTGAAGAGTAATTCTTTTTGTTTTGTTTTGGTACCAGGGATTGAACTCCGGTCCTTGCTCTTTCAAGGCAGGCCACCGAACCGCTGAGCTAAATCCCCGGCCCCTGAAGAGTAATTCTGAACTAAGAAAAAGCTCAGGATGAAGAGCCAGCCGTCTTTGGACACGGTTCCTCTTGATGGTACTACTCATTCTGGCTGAATAAATCCTTTAGCTTTTTCATCCTTCTCTCTGTAGTAGTAAACATTTATTTCTATCCTATTAAGTATTAATAAAAATAGTTGCACACACATATACATGAGTATTGAATATACTTGAATATTGAATGAGCATACATGTTCATATTAATATGTAGAGAGAATGACTATATATGTACATTCGATTTAGTAACTGAGTACCAGGACTTTACTAAGTACTGTTCTAAACAGTTTGCAGTGAATCTTCACAAGTCCTCAATGAGACTATTATTACTCCTGAATATGTTTTTGCATATGAAGGAACTGAAGCATAAAACGTTTAGACATTTTACCACCAGTCCCCGTGATGATGAGTGGTTGAGTCAAAACCGCCTTCTCTGTAGTTACGGTTCAGGTTCACGTTGTAAATCAGCAGAGTTCTGTATAAAAGACCCTCAGGAGTGATTGCACATTATTCATCTGTGCATCTCCTGAGGCATCTTGCAGACTATCGGTACCTAGTAGGAACTCAGCAAGTTCATTTGATAATTCATGAATAGGAATAAAAGAATAGATAAGCAAGTTAGTGCCATTCTTGTCATTATCTTCTTATTAATAGTAAGAAAAATCAGCTTCCCTGGCAACTAAGGTGAATTATATATTATGATATATAGACCTAGAGAATATTAATAATATTTTATTTTTCCCCAAATGAGGAGAGAAAAGATACAAAAAGGATCTACATGGAAAGACAATATTAGCGCCACCTTTAAGACGTTGTCGCATGTACAATGGGACAGTCTCCAAATGTCTTAATGTAATGGTCAGTCTGGATTAATTCAAACAATGAACCTTGCATCCAAATGGTACAAATGATCCCTTTGCAGTGTGACATCTTGCTACATGTCACAGCTGTCAACATGAATTAATGATACAGGAGGTTCACGCTGATAGAATCTAACAGATTTTACTATTTGTTAAAACATGAGCCTTCAAACTTATGTAAGAATACTCAACTCCAGAAATGATTCATAAACTAAGTTTCATGTATATTTTAGAGAAAAGTCTTGCCCAAAATGCATGGTAGTTGGTGGCATGTACGTTCAGCCACATATACATAGGTATATATGAATATATGAAAGAAAGCACATTAAATATTGCTTTAAAATTGCAAAGCTCTTTCCTAGATCCAATCTATGCATTTCAAACCAGGAAAGGGATAAGAAGGCAGAACCATAGATATTTTTATAATTCATAAATGGTTTTAGTGTTCAGTTTTCTATTAGCAGGTTTGTAGGTCATAATGATTATATTCCTTGTGCAGAGTTGAAGATTTTTTTTATCCCCTTCCTTTACCCTCCTGCCCTCTCTTTCCATCTGTTGGTCCCCATCTCTTTTGCAAAAGATCTATTTCTATTTTTCTATTATCTGTCTTCTATTTTACTCTCTATATTTGGGGTTTCCCATGTAAGAGAAACAACACAATATGCTTTGCATACATAATCCATCTGCACAGTGGAGGCTTCTGGAGCCCCAGTACCTGGTTCTTGCACTCCTGTGCCTCTTGTCCAAGTAGCTGGTGTCTATCTGAAACCACAGGGGGAACTGGGAGTGATAAGCATTAAAATAAAGGCTGTGTGACAGATGCAAAATTCATTCTGAGAATCTGAAAGATACCTCTACACAGTCACCCTCTATAGGTTGCTGAAACCGAAATGATCCATAATTATTAAGACACCAGGCAAAGTCCCCAGCCCGGACTTTCTAGGGGAAGCTGAGTCTCACATGGGCAGCTCTGTAAGGTGAATTCCAAGTGTCTGTGCAAATAGCAGAGAGAATTTTTTATTTTCTGATAGTTACCTTTTCTCCTCAACTTTCATTAGTGATCCAAACAATTGTGAATGAATTGATAGTACCACTCCCACAGATTTTACTATTTGTTAAAAAATAAGAAAAACTTAAAGGGATTCTTCAACAGATACAGTTTTGAATTCTGAGGTTAAATTCATTCATTTCCAAATTTTTAACTCATTCTGCTACTTATTTTCTCTTTTTTGGGTGTTGAATAAAACTTGCCTATCATCCTATGGAAATATTCTTTTTTTTTTTTTTTTTAACCATATCAGCCCTAGTGTTAAATCCCTTCCCCATGAGCAATTATATTCATGTATAACAACTCTGCTTGTGAGACTTAGCCAATCAGGTAATCTGAGCTGCTGGAAGTTAACCAATCAAAGATAGTCCCAGATTCTGGCAGTCAGCCAATTAGCAACAGGTACACTCCAGTAGCCACACCTTCAAGAGAAAGATCGAGGAGCCTCTGTGGTCACTCTTCTCAAAACCCACCCATCCTGAAGTCCCAGCTTCCAAACAACTCATACAATATTTGACCAGAAATTTGTTCCGCTAAACTGTGTTCTATAAATGTGACCCTGCGTTCCTTAGCAAATATCGGATTCAGCTTGTCTCTGATATTGCAGTGGGAGCCTTAATTCATTATTGAGAGCAAATGGCTTTCCTGACAAGAGGTCCCTACTATCCACAGTTGGTCCTGGTGTGAGACTTGCCGCAATACTATACTACTCCTATCACAGAGTATGTACATCTTAATTTCCTATTTATTAGTCTCTAATCCTTCTTTGTTTCTAAAACCATGGTACATGTACTACTGGTGCTTTGTGAGTTTTGCTGGTACATGAACTTAAAAAAAATTATGTGTATTCTTTAACATGTGTGCAAAATGTTCATCACCTAAGATCAGAGATTTCAAGAATATATTACTCAAATCAAAGTTAATGTATATAACATTGATATTGTCTGACTCTTTGTGTCCACCAAAAATCCCTGTGTTGACCTTAATCATTAAGGTAATGGTTTTAGAAGATGGGGCTTTTGAGAGATATTGAGGCTGGGAGGGCTGTGCCCTCATGGGATTAGCGTCCCCGGGAAGGACACGAGAGTGCTAGCCTAGCCCCTTTTACACTGTGAGGTCCCATCAAGAAGGTGCCATTATGAACCAGAGAGCACGAACCCATACTGAGACTAAGTCTGCTGTTGCTTTCCTCCTCAACTTCCCATCCTCTAGAACTATAAGAACTAAATTTATATTATTTGTAAGCTACTCAGCAAATGGTATTTTCTTATAGCACCTAACACCAATGCAGGACTCAGGAACATTTGTCTGTGGAACGGGTAAAATTCTAGATAAGCCTCAAGATGGAGAGTAATCACAACATGTATTACTGCAATTGCTAAGTAGTGTCAGCCACAGGAAATAAGGATAAATACCTAGCTCAGTATGATGGCATTCAAGAAGTCCTTCTTGAGCATAAATGCTAGAATTACCTCATTTGAATATCCATCTGGAAACCCTTAGTCACTTCTTTCTTATTCATTTGAAATTTGAGCATATTCTCTTCTCAACTGACTGAAAAAACTCACACTTTTCTTTGGCATTTTAGATCACAAACCAAATTTACATCTATTAATCATTAGATTGTTTTATCAGTCCACAGCATAGGCAGAGAATGTCGGTTTTGCTAGGAGAAAACTAAGGCTCATGGATGCTGACTGATTTCCTTACACTGAACAAATATTAAGCAGTTTTTCTGCACAAGGCTTAGCAGCTAGGCATTCCACAGGAGGGTCATTGGCCTTTACATCTTTCTTTGGTATGGGTGCTTAGGTTTTGAGCATGACTAAATCCTTGATCTGCTTTGTACATAATTACTCTGTATGTAAAAACTACTATTGACAGTTTTTAATTAAGTAGAACAACCACAAAAGAAAGGAAAAAGACTTTGTATTTGGAGAAATTAGTGTAAGCAATGAAAGCAATATTTTAACTCTTTATGTAGATTATACTTTCTCACCTATGCCTGTTGTTTGAGATTTAAGAATCGTCAAATTTTGTCAAATACCATTGGTTTGAATGCCAGTCCATTTCATATGAGCGGCTGTAACCGAATACTCAGACTGACCTTTATAAGACATAGGAGTTTGTTGGATTCAGAGCTCTGGAGGCTGGACTGTCCATGAGCAAGGTACCACATGCGGCATGGGCCTCTGCATCCTAATGTGGGGAAGGCCGGGGAGCAGTGCCAGGCCCAGGCCAGGAATCCCTCAACCTCCCACATCACAGATCCAGTCTCCCATGGACTGACTCAGCCCCCTGGCCACAACCTCGCCCACTTGTGAGGGCAGAGACCTTCTGATCTAAACAACTCTGACTCTGACCTCCTAGCGAGACTGTGAGGGCATTTAAATCCCAACATGAATGTCGGAGAGGACAGTAGAACTATTGCAGTGTGTTTATGCAGTTTCTTTAATTTGTTATAGGAAATTAAACTGCCAGATACCTAATCTACAGCCATGATTATAGTGAAAGGATTAACATAGTTAGTGTATCTCTGGACATCCTCTACATTCTGTTTGATATTGCTTTTTCATTTTATTTTCAACTGTGTTTCTACTAACTGGAGTGTATATCCCAGCTTTGATTGTTTTACTCCAATCTAACATTTTCTATTTTTGTTGGGAGAATTTAGTATTTTATGTTTTGTGTCATGACATGCTGGACTTGATTCCTTACTCTTTATGTTATGTTTGTAATTTATTTTAATTTATTTGTTCTTTTTTTTCTTTTTACTTAATTTGACAGTATGGTTAAATTGTTGTAACCTTTATTAATTTTTTTTCCTTGGGTTAACTTGGGAGTTCTACTATAAATTTTATCTTTCATTCATGGTTATCTTCTTTTCCTCATGCTCATAATTATATTGATATTCATTCAAAATTTTACAAAAACAAGGTCATAACTCTTTCTAAACTAAAGTTCTTTATTTCTTTTTTCCCATTAAGTTTATTGGTACCTTTTAGGTATACAATAGTTACATTCATCATTAGGGTCTTGTACCTTTACATGATGTATCTTGGTTCCTATTTTTTCCCCATTCCCCTGCCCTCCCTTCACCCCCTCCACCCTGCCCTATTTACAAAGACTTTATTTCCATGTTTTTCCTTTTCTCATATTATTTCTTTTCCCTTTTTTCCTTTCCCACACCCCTACCATGTAGACCTTTTCCTCCTTTAGACCTTTTCTTCCTATTTTACAGTACAATTATACATTTTGATTATTATGTACACGTAGTTTTTCATACCAGAGAAACTATTTGGTATTTACACGTGTGTCCTATTTATTTAAGAGTATTGCTTTAATGTGCATCCACTTAGCTGTAAATGTCTCTAGTTTCTTGTTCTTCATGGTTGAGTAGTACTCCATTTTATAAAAAAAAACCAAAACAAAAACACATCTTTATCCATTCTCCAGGTGATGGGCAATTGGGCTACTTCCAGGTTTTGCTATTACAAAATATTTCTTTTTGTTACCAGAGATCGAACTCAGGACCTTTCGCTCGCAAAGCAGGCGGTGGAACCACTGAGCTAAGTTCCAGCTCCAAGTTCTTCATTTCGTTACTACTTGCCCCTCCCCTTCCAATCAGGTAAGACATTTTTCATATTTTTACTTGCCTATTAGCTTCCCTTTAACCTCATCTGCACCCCGTAGGAGACCTCTGGAGTGCTTTTACTTTATTTTCTGTTCTCCCATCCAAACTCATTTCTTAAATAATTTAGTACTTTTGGGCCAGGGATTTAGCTCAGCGGTTCAGTGGCCTGCCTTGCAAGCACAAGGACCCGAGTTCAATCCCGGGTACCAAAAAAAAAAATAAAATAAAAATAGTACTTTTATATTCAGACAATTTTAGATTTTTTTTTTTTTGGCAGTAGCTCTACCTTAAGAATTCTTGTCCACTCCTTGATGTGCATACCTTCAGATCATTATTCAACTCTTTTTAAGTATAAATAAACTCCCAAGTTCTCCGCTTACCAGTTTTACCTTGTCTTCCATTCCATGTACCACAAAGCTCACCAGATTCATACATCCCCCAGCTTCAGTGCTTTCTTGAGTGTTTCCTCAGGTGGGGTAAGTGGTAGTGATCTGTGCAAATAATGTTTATCAACTGTTTTCTTGTCCACTCCTTGATGTGCATACCTTCAGATCATTATTCAACTCTTTTTAAGTATAAATAAACTCCCAAGTTCTCCGCTTACCAGTTTTACCTTGTCTTCCATTCCATGTACCACAAAGCTCACCAGATTCATACATCCCCCAGCTTCAGTGCTTTCTTGAGTGTTTCCTCAGGTGGGGTAAGTGGTAGTGATCTGTGCAAATAATGTTCTTATCAACTGTCAGTGAGTACCTTTCCACAGCTCCGGCCTTTCATTTTAAAGCATCTATAGAGATTGTTGCCCTGCCTCATAGCTTTGGGATAATAAAACATTACCAATGTAATTTCTTTCCTTTGTAAAATATTTGTTTCTATCTGGAAGGACTAAAAATTTGTTAGTCTATCATCAGAGTTCAGAGATTTTATGGAAATGTGCCTCGGTGCATATAATTCTAAGTCTTATCTGGAATGTGAACTGTTCAAATCTGTTGATTCAGTTATTCTTTAGGCATTTTTTTCCTATTATTTGTCTAAATATCTGTTCTATGCCTGTGTTCTCTCATTCTGAAACTTGTGTTTTTTTCATGAATGTTTTTAATTCTTCATGCCATCTTCCAAAATGTCCACATTTTCTCTCACATTTGTTTTCTTCCTCTATGATTTAACATATTCTCCCACCTGATCTTCAGGCCACCAACTTGAGCTTTTGTGGTGCTAGGCCTCTCTTTTATGCCATCTATTTAATCTTTAAATTACAAAAAAAAAAAAATCAAGAGATTTCAGTTCTAGGTGCTGAAAGTCATCTTAGGTCTCTTTATATCTTCCTCTACATCCTTTAAGCCTGGTTTTAAACAAAGCAGTTCTCTTTCTTCAGTGATCTATGCTTAGTGTTCTGTTTAGTCTGCTCTCTGGCTGATGGGGCCTTTGAACAAGATGTCCTTTTCTGTCTGCTCATTCAGACACTGTATGTGGGAGCCCTCCTGAGAGTGCGGTAAGCCTTCACCTACCTCTACCTTGTGTTTCCTGTACATGCAGCACAATCTCTCGTGTTCTCCAAACGTCAGATGAACAAATCCAGCTGTCCGGCTCTCTGATCCTTAGGATCAGAGAAATCCTAGAGTTTAGAAGAGATGAATTTGAGGTGAGCTGAAACTGGCTTTCCCTTGCAGTGGGCTGTTTTCAGATCTTTGCCTTTTGGGCTGAGCCCTAGAATCTTGGCCCAACAGAGAGAAGGACATGCATAACTAAATCCACCTTCCTCCCTCACTTCACTCCAGTGTTCTCAATTTAGGCAATTTTTAACTCAGTTTAAATTTAATCGTGGTCTTTCCTTATTTACATAGAACTTTTCACCAATTATCTACCTTTTTGGGCCTCAGTGTTTTTATCACTAGAAAGCTAGCCTTTTCCGCTTGCCTAAGGTATCTTCCTCCTCTTCTCGCTCGCTAATTGGCTCAGTTGTGTAGCTGCCATATATTCAATTGAGAATTACCACTCCCTACATCAACGCTGAGTAAGAAAATTATTTTGGAGTAAAACTTGGCAAAACAAGATCTTGAGCTGCCAACAAATTATTCTGCAAGATTTCAAAACATTAAGTTTTAGCATTTACTCTCAAAGTCAGGCCAATTTTGCTTTAGGGAACACTATTGTTTGAGCTGAGAAAAAAAAATCAAACCTAAATGGTGGTTATGCATCTGGCATTTTTAGTGTAAGTATGAAAGCAGTGGATTAGCCTGTTTTTTTCTAAAATCACATAAGCTGCAAAGTATATACACATATGGAATATCTTTTCACATTCAAAAGTTAAAATTAAATTGTAGCTACAGAGACTTGTTCCTTAGAAGTAAGAGAGAAAGATGCCTAAGAATTTTTACAGTGCATTTTTCTTTTGTAGAGATGACTTTTCCCTTTGTTTTCCATCACATCTTCTAGATCATATTTAACTAGGGACAGTTGTTGAAGAAGCCACAAACCCAAGTATCAAGTGGGCCATCATAATGCCTCATACATAGCATTTTAATATTCTCTAGTTCCAATGTGTCTTTCTACCTAGAGTGTCTGTCCTTCCTGTTCTCTTCCTCTTCGTACAATCCCAAGGTTTAGTGGTCTTCCAATTTCTAGCATTGGCTCATAGATCCTGGTAGCCATCGGAGTGGAATTAGGGATTTAGGAAATTTAGCTTTAGATTCAGCAGTCTTGAGTTTAATATTATAGATGATTCAGGAAATTCTACAAGCCACTTTAAGCCCTTTGTTTTCATTATCACTATAGCTACAAAGCCCGTCCTGCAAGACTGTAAGCAACTTGAGGGTGGTGTCACTATTTGGCTCTGATCTCCTTAAGGGAAGGGGCCAGAACTTAGGTAATGGACATTCACTACCTTGCATCAAAAACTATTTTAGTATCTTTCCCGCTTACGATTGCATCATGCCCGTTAAAAATGTTAATGCTCGAATCCAAAGGTCATGGCAGGTAGAGGCTGAACTCCCGCAAATGCATGAGAGAAATGATCCCCATGACTGCCACTATTACCTTGTTACTCAGTGTTCACAAACATTAAACTTTCTCTACTGGTAAGTGAGAAAGTATTCCAGAATCACAGAATCAAGACAAATCACTTCATAATTTTCCTTGACCTGGATTAGATCCAAGCTTTTCTTGTTGCTGTTGTTTGGTCTTTGTTTTATTGTTTTTTGAGGTTTTGAACTCCTGATGCTCCAGACAGTAGTTTAAGTGTTAGATAGACTGGAATCAGTTGCATGCACTCTCACCATCCCTGCTTCTGCTGCTGTGCAGTTGTGCTAGAGTGGTCAGTGAAGGAGTAGAGGATAACTCACTGGAGGCTGCGAAAATACCCACAAGTCTGTTCCTGCTGCAGTGTAACATGGGTGATGTAAAGCCAGGGTAGCACAGATCACAGCACATTGTTCTTTGAGAGGGAAGGGTCATCTTGAGGAAAAATCGCTATAACTACAACTATTTACTGCTCATCTGAGGTTGTCCAACATCCGCTTCCTCCACACCTCCCCACATAACACACAGAACAACATATAGGATTGCAAGAATTAGAATACGCTGTTGATGATAAGCTGTTGCTATGAGATGACAATGTCTGTTGTTGCTTGATGACCTATGTAGAATAGGCTTGGCAGGAACCACTTTGGGCCTTGATTCCAGGGAACTGACATTTTGCAAACTCCTCTGCTTCTTTCATTTCTGCTGGGTGCTGTTGCAGAGGAAATTTCCTCTCAGTCTTTCCCTGGGCAACCTCACAGCAATTATGGAGGATGTCTTGGATCCGTTACGAAGCAAGGGTTTCGCCAAATTAATGAGTGAGAATTCTGGAAAGGGGATTTCCTGAGGATTTTCAGAAGTGCTAGCTAGATTTGTTAGTTTTGCTTTTATTGTGTCTCTTGAGAAAAAAAAAACACACAACAGAAAACAAGAGAAAACAGGAGCTCATGGAATAGATTTGGGAGGTGGGGTTTCCTTGTGTTTTTCCTTCCTTTTGCTGATTTTAAAACATAGAAAGCTGAAAGTGGAAAATGTGAAATCTCAGTTATCTGGGATTAAAAGACACAATTGAATCTTCCTGAGAGGACTGCGAACCTAGAGCCTGGATACTATTCATCTATGAAGGGCGGGAAGACAGATCTTCTGTAACCGGTAGGACAATGTATTTATTTGTCTTGAACTAAGCAGAGGACATTTATCTATTTCAGGTTTATTTTTATTTTTTTTGTGGGCCTATGTAGATTTGGTCTTGGGTTCAGCTTCCGTAGATCACTTGCACAGTAATTGTTAGCCCTTTTATGAAATCCCAAGAGTATAAAGCTAATTAAAAATGTAAGCTTTTGGTCTGGGGATTTAGCTTAGTGGTTCCGCTGCCTGCCTGGCAAGCATAAGATCCCGGGTTCAATCCCTGGTACAAAAAAAAAAAAAAAGTGTAAGCTCTGGAGACAAAAGATCTGAGTTCAGAATTCAACTCTGCTGGAGGAATATTGGTTCTGGAGCTGAAAATAGTTTATTCCTAACCTGATTCTACTTCTGCCTCTCTGAGAGCTCCTAGACGAGCTATGAGACTTCTGAATCCATGTCCTCATGTGTAAAATAAAGATAATAATAGCATCTAATAACAATTTTGATAATGACGTAATTAAATAGTGCATGTGTGTTTATAGAGCTTTCAGGACTAAGACTGACATACAGTAAATACTCCATTGACACTAACATTTAGCTAGGCACACAGACCTGGGAGAAAATGTGTCATCTAGTGCAGCATTTGTTCTGAGTGACACTTGTTGGTTGCTAAGCCAGGTGAGTGTGACATCTCTTTATCTTATGTCCCAACATACACACATGTGCGTACATGCACACATACACTCTCACCAGAAATTTGAGCACTTATGGCAAGGATGCAGAGAGATGGCTTATATTTAAAGTGACATCTCATGGTGGTAATTTCAGTTATTGAATTTAGTTAGGATAAATCAAAACTGGTCCATAACTCTAACACAAAGTAGCAGGCAATGCCTTAGATGATACCTCAATAAGTTTTTGAACCCGAAGCAGCCAAATAGTCCTGCTCTCAACTCGTCTCAAATCTGGCAGCCCACTGTCAATGCAAACACTAACACAGATGCCATTTGGACCTCCTCGTTTGTGAGTCTTGAAAACTGAACTGTAGAGCAATCACTAGGCTGAAACAGAACAAATCTCTCAAACTCTTGATGATTTCTTTTCCTCAGGGGTACTGGAAGGATATTTAAGTTAGGTTTTAATTGGAATTGATGGCATTGCTGCTGAGGCTATAATGAATTATGTCAGTACATGTGGGAACTCCCGGGAGGAAAGAGTATTCAGACCACACTCTGCTTAGTGAGACTTTCCCAGAAAACTATACCATCCTTTTGGATCCCTGGAAATACCTTCAGGTTTTTGCAGATGCAGTTGCTTCAGAAGGATGACCTTCTGTGTAGTTCATATAATCAATTCCAGCCAACCCTGTATGTTCTTTTTTATTCCCTACGGGAGCATAAGCTTGTGAAAATCAAAAGTGACTATGCAAGAATTGGGAGACACTATCACAGGGAGAAAGGAGGGGATCAGAGGAGAAAGAGAATGAGAGACGAGGAAACCATAGTGCAATGGTTTATAATGACATTTTCATAAATATTTCAGGAAGTGCAAAGTCTCTGATTTGTACAGTTCTCATTCATTTTTGGTCAATACAGGTAATAACAGATGTTCAGGGAAACCTATTTTGGGCTGCCTTATGACCCTTCTCCTTTGTTAGTATTTGACATATGAGGACAGTGACACCGAGCACAGAAATTGTTTTCCTAGTAATTTTTTTCCATTAAATGTATTGGTGTATTTTAGGTATATAATACAGTTACATTCATCATTGGGATCCCAATAGTTTTAACACCCAAAATAATGTCAGCCTTTCTAGAAGTGCAGTTACAACAGATCACCTAGTTGCTGTGGACAAACAGAAAAAGCGCAAGGTTTCAGTTTACAGCTTGTTTATAACCTACCCAAAGAAAGGGACAACGGAGATGTGGACGAAGCAGGAAGCTGAAAGAAAGAAATAATCACAGAAATGATTGCAGGTGAATTTCATGGCACTCTGAGTACTGCTCAGTATGGAATTAAACTCCTCCACGCTCTTTTAAAAAGAGCCAATATATGCCCTTTTTAATCCATACTGTAACGGTTTCTGTCTAGATGTCCCTCCAAAGCTCAGGCACTAAGAGGTGAGACTTACGGAAGGTGACCGGCACGTGGTGGTGTTACAGCTAGTTTGTGGTGGGAGGTTGGTCCTGGGTGGAAAAGGTGAGCCACTGGGGACATGATCTGGGAAGGTCCCTTTCACTTCTGGTTCATTCCGTTCTCGCTGCTCCCTAGATGCCATGATGTGAGCAGCGTTCCTCTGCCAGACCCTTCTGGTCTGCCTGGAGCCAGCAGACCATTCAAAGATGGAAACTCCTTAAATATTAGCCAAAATAAACCTTTCCTCCTTTAAATTGCAGGTTTTGAGTATTTTGTCCCAGTGATGAGAAAATGAAAGTATATTACAATTATACTTTTTAGGAGGCCATTAGTATATGAAGTTAGGTTCCACGAAGTTTCTCTTTGAGACTTCCCGTTCAGCTTTGGGGAGTGTGATCAGCCACAGCCCTCATCTGTCAGCTCCTTCCCGGTGGACTTCAGCTGTAAAGAGCCTCTCCTTTGGGGTCCCAGCCCACATCTGTGGTTATAGCACAGCTAGGCGTAAAGATCCAGCTATATGGACCCAACTTGTGACATCTCTACCAGTCCACATTTTTCCTGGTCTTCTCCTCTACTCTGGAATAGGTTGGCTGGGACTTTGGGATCTGCTTCACAGCTTGGCATCTTTCTCTCTACCAACTGTGCTTCCACTTCCTAAATTCCGTGGTTCTGACCCCTTGTTGTACCAAAAGTCATCGCAGGAGTCCTGGTCATCATTTCTCACATTCATTTCTTTTCAATTATTTCTTCCCAGAATCTCAGGAGCCCCTAAGACTGTAAGGTAACTTGAAATTCATACACTTAAATTCAGAAGTGGAAAACAGCACGGATTCACTGGTATTTGATGTTGATTTAATGAAAGCTGAGTGAGCCCACATAGGGTTGTTACTTTAGTTACTTTTTACATGCTGAGACAAAATACCCAGTACTCAAAATCAAAGGAAGAAAGACTTAGTTTAGCTTACAGTTCATAGAGCTTTCAGCCCACAGCCAGCTGGCTGCAAGGCAGGGTGGCATGTCAGAAGAATACAGTCCACAGCAGGGCAGGCAGCAAGCAGCAAGCAGTGAGCCTTCCTTTCTCTTTTATTCCATCCACACTACAAGCCTATTGGATGTTGCCACCCACACCCAGGGTGGGCCGTCCAATTTTCTACACCCAGCACTACGCTGAACCAGTCTATGGACTAATTTAGTGGTCACACACCCGTAGTTTATATTCACACACCCTAGATCCAGCCACCTTCCAGAAGTCCCACCTATGAGTACATGAAAGTTTTGGGGGACATCTAGATACAAGCTATAACAAGATTGAAATGAGACCCAGAAACTCCTTTATTAGTGTACCTAAGATTTAGATTAATATGTGGCATTCAGAGTACAGTTGCTAGAAAAGTAATATAATCCTTATATTCACGAAGATAGCCACGTCAGAGAAGGAGACTACACTGAATTTCCCTGGGAAAAATGTTTAAAAAGTAAACAAGAGTAAACAGGAAACAGGGTGAGTGGACTAAAAACAGCAAAACAGGGGAATAAATGGCAAAGGAGGAAGGAATTAGCATCCAGTTAGCATTCCCCAAAGAACAAGATAATTTATCAGAGGAGAAACGTTTCTCTTGAATCAACCTTCATATTATTGTTTATACTGATAAGAAGTCATTAAACATTGCCTATAAGAATGGGTACAAGATGAGGTCATATTTATAAGAAGCCATTAAAAATTGCCCATAGAACCAAGTACCATAGGGAAAAAGTCAGGAAACTAGAAGAAAACTTCAGTCTCCTTCAAGAGTGTTGGTTGACTTCCCAGCTAGTTCAGAACTGCATCACTTTCTCATGTCTCCTTAGTTATTGCTTCTTTTTCAGGCTCCCCTTACTTTTTGTAGTCTTACTCAGCATGGATTTCCTACTTTCACCCAAATGCATGAGCGTCCTTTCTGTTCAAGAGAACCAGCTGCTCTCCTTTCAGCTCTTTGGGCTGGGCAAATGGGGACAGTGTAACCAAACAAGTACAGTCAGGGACTTGGATGAAAGCCAGTTAATTGCAGGGGTCCTTGTCCTCGATCAGAGAGCACTGGCCAATGTCACCTAAGATTACATACAAATTAATCGCAGGTGTGAGGCTGCATCAGAGGGAAAGAATCAGCAAAACTGTAGTAAAGTTTTATGACATGTTTAGGTATGTGAACTGATTCCAATGAATTCAAAAATCCATCAGTCTTGAAAGAAAATTGTTTTAGTAGTACATACAGGAAAGGAAGACAGGAGGCTGGGGACATGTAGCAAGTTAGACGAGAGAAGAGATTGGAATAATCTTAGGAACTCTTCATTAATAGAAAGAAAAAAATATGACAGAAGCTTAACAAACCTTTTTATTGTTAAAGACTTTAATTTTCAATGCACTTTAACCTATTGTCATTTTTTTTTCTAACAATGTGCTGTGACAACTCGAATAGCAACTTTCTGGCTGCATTTTTAAAATGATTTTGAATGGGGTATAAAAGCCCATATTTGTAAATTGCATCACTAGTTAGTGCAAGGCTGGACTCTGTGTCTTGGTCCTCTAAGGTCTGTTCTCATTAGACCTTGACACATGTCTTCTAGGACTGAGGAGGGCAGATGCTGCTTTGCCAGGACTCCCATTCTTTATACAACCCAAAGAAAACTTGAAAGAAAATAAAGAACTTTGTCCTTAGAAACAAACCATCTGTTACTGAACAGAGCAAAACAAGCAGGCATTCATAAACCGACATCAGATCTGCCAGGATCTGGCTGGGCAGCCTCTGTCTCAAGCTGTTTAATTTCTTATTCCTGTACATCAGGAACAATATCAACTGGTGGGTGAAGAGTTTGGAAAAGTCCAGGGCAAATCAAATACCACAACAAAAAACAATTTGTCTGTAGCCAAGACCACCTCTACAAAGTTCTTCTCTCTTTCCAGAGCAGGTCAGATCCTCCATATTTATCACTGGCCCACTCCTTGCTACCAAGAGTTGGGTCTTAGTTACTTTTGTGTTGTGGAGACACCAGACACCCAGAACTCACAGTTTGTACAAGTTTTGGTCCACCAGATCCAAGGCAGGGCACCATAACAGAAGAGCATCACAGAGGAGAAACAGTCCACGACATGGCAGAGGGAAGTGGAGAGAGAGATCAAGGGAGGAGGAGGGACATAAACCCTTTCAGGTTACACCCCTAGAAAACCACCTTCTTCTATCAGGCTTCCCCTCCCAACATCACTCTTAGCTGTAAACTCACCCGAGGACCAATCCACTCGTGCCTATCACACACCCACGATCCAATATCCTCCCAGTAGCCCCACATGAGGCTTTGGGGGAGGTCTAGATAAAAAACCATAACAAGGAATACTCATGCCATGTGAGCCATGATGCTTAGATTTTTAAAAAAATTAACAAAATATCATCTTCATCTGAGAAAACATATATTAAAGTCCAGGATTGTTCTTATTTTTGTTTGCCTAGCATTTTTATCAGTCCTTTATCAGCAATATCAAGGAATGGTGGTATAGCGTGCATCTTTTTTTTCTCATTGAGTTTATTGGTATTTTTTAAGTATACCATACACTTACATTCATCATTGGGATCTTCTACCTTTACATGACAGGTCTTGATTCTGAAATTTTCCCCATACCCCTCCCCTCCCTTTACCACCTCCTCCCTTCCTTATTTATAAAAACTTTTTCTCCATTTTTTCATTTTCTCATACTTTTTCTTTTCTCTTATTTCTTTTCCCCCTACTCTTCCCATTTCCCCTACCCCTTTAGCCCCTTTCTTCCTATTTCACATTGTCAATTATACCATTTGCATCTTTTATCTCTCTCTGTTCTCAACACTCCCTAGTCTTATCCATGTGTTTCATTTTTTAATTATATAAGAGAAATTATAACAATGCTTTGAAACGAATACAGAGGAGTATTACAAACATTTGTTTAAACTTTACATTTTTCCAAGTGATAGCACCACTCAAACATGGATGCTTTGCTATGAACAGGTCTGTTCCACTTTGATAAAATGTTGTCACATCACCTCCATAAACACCAGGCATGATCCTATCTCAGCGACTCTACAGTTCCTGTTCCCTCTGCCTGAACACCTTTACTGTAGATTTTAATCTTTCTTTCTTACCTCCTTCAAGTCTTCACTTAAATGAAACATCGTAGTCAATTTTGCTAAGGTTTTCCTTTATTGCCCTACTTAAGATTGCAACCTGAAAAAAAAAAACAAACTGCAATCTGGGGACAAGGGAAGAAGAAAGGGAGAGAGGAAGGGAAGGTAAAAAGGATCAAGATTATCTATCTATCTATCTATCTATCTATCATTTATCAAAATTGTCCACAACGAATGTATTTATTATGTATTGCAAATACAGGCTAATGCAAAACCTTGAAAATTCAGTCTCCCATTGCATGCTTTACCTTCTTTTTCTAGTAATTTTCCACATAGAAATTATTTCCTTTTACTGTCTTCTAGAATTCATTTTTAAGCTGGAGATGGTAGATTGACTAAGACACAAACTACTCAGTCTGCCTCATTTCAAGTTCTGGCTCTGCCATTCGCCAGCTCCACAATCTTGGGCAACTGCTAAATATTATCTAGAAAATAGAGATAGAGACAATAGTAACTATCTCATCACACAATTGTAAGGATTAGATCAGTGCCTGGCACACAATGAGCGCCATTACACTATTAGCGATTACGCATTTATTTCCTGCCACTAGAACATGTATTTTGTGAGAGCGGTGGATTTTTGTCTCTTTTGTTCATTAATATATTCCCAGTGACTAGATTAGTTCCTGGCACATAGCAAGTGCTCAATAAATATTTATGGAAAAAAATGAATAAAGAAAGGGTAAATTCATGGAAAAGCAAGCAGTCCTTTCTATGTTTAGGAACCAGAATCCGTAGTGAAGCCACATTTGGCTAACACAAAGACACCAGCTTGGTTGGTTTTAGTTTCTCCTGAACACTCAAATTTTTCCTTTAGAATCATTTCAATAGGTACAAAGTAGAGGGTTGACAGATTGAACTCCTACTTCTTCATCGGGAGACTCTGATGTCAAAGTTTGTAAGAAAAATAAAAAAGAACGAGCAATTTTTACAAGATAAAACTTATCAGGATTTATAATTCCTACAATTTCCTCAAGGGCTGAAACTTGTTTCTGATGTCTGTGTTGCTGGGGCAGTGATTCAGCAACGGGAGCCCCGCTGCATGCAGGGAAGGGTATGAGACCTTCAAAGCCAGAGCAGGACGAGATCACTTAGGGTGAAGGACAAAGGCGCCTCCAGAGCTCTCAGGACGGTACTCGGTGCTGTACCTTGTGTGGTCCAACAATATGTAGATGTATTAGCCATGGTATTTCTCCTTCCCAAGGCTCCTCTGAAATATTACAGGGAGGCTAAAAGGCGGGGGGGAGAAAGAGAGTAAAAGCTCAGCTTTTGAGTGTCAAAATAAACTTCCTGTGGCACAGACAGTGATATGAGACAGGAGGAATCCTGAGTCTCAAAAGCCTCGGTTTTGAGCTCCAAAACCCACAGCCACAAGGGAAATGGGGCACAAAGTTCATGTACCAAACAGCAGATGGGAAAGAACACAAAGTTGGCAAGGGCAAGTAGTTCCCACCTAATCTCACCCCTCAGGCAAGGTTAAATTTCTCCAGATTAGCAGTGAGTTAAGTCAGAAGAAAGTAAGATTTTAAAACACACAAAATGTTCAGGAAGGTGATCCTGTGCCTGGTCCTCACTTTTGGCTGAGACCAGAAATCGCACTCTGGAATCCCAGGTCAGTCGGGAGGTCTGAGGGCGGCTCAGTCTCTGCTGTGCTTCCTAGCAGGACTTCTAAGAAGCAGCCAGCATTGACCACCTCCTCGGGTCACACAGAGGGGTGCAGATTCCTAGAAAATCTCTGACCTGGTGTAAAGTAGCCTGATGAAGTTCCTGCATCGTGTATTCAGCACAAAGATGCTCAAAACTTTCATGATGAGTCTGCAAGTCTTGTAGCTATTGGCCAGGCCACAGGGGCTGCAGCTTTTGTGGTCTGAATAGAAGAGTGTGACAACCCTGTGTTTTACTTTTTGTATTTTGGGATCTTGCTGTCCCTGGCGGCACTTCCCCAATGAGGCGTCCAGTCTCCAAAGATAACTAAACAACTTGCCAGCCCCACCAGATAGCTTTCAAATGCAAGCACTAAACTCAGAGCCCACACTCCCAGCTGTCTCCTCTACTGGCTGTCAGTGTCTGGAGCCTCTGTTCACCTGACAGACTCACTCCAGGGCCAAGTACCAGATGATCAGGGACAGCTCCTGCATGCCGGAGCTCACTGAAATCATTCCAAAAATCCCATCCCTACATTTGCTTGCTCTGCCTTTCCTGTTTCTTCCCCTGGAAATTGCAAGAAATCTCCCGCCCAGATGTCCCTGCTCCTTTGCCTCCTCACTAACCCTGGTGCTTTGTCATGTGGTTCCTGTAGCAAGACAGACCTTTTCTCTTGAGGTCTGGGAGTTTAATACATTAGCTTTCACCAGTAACTGTCTTCTGATCCATTGGCCTTACATCACCTAAATATTAAAACTAATGTAGGTGTGACAAACCTTGTGTTAAAACAAGGAGTGCATTTGTAGATAGATAAGTAGAAACCAAAAGGAATGTCAAGGCCTGACCAGTCAGTTACTCCCTCTTATGGACCCATGGCACTCCTGGGGAAAAAAGGAAAGATCAAGAGTTGATAGAGGCCTGAGGATTTAGCTCAGTGGTTCCACTACCTGCTTCGCAAGCACAAGGAGCCAAGTTTGATCCCAGTACCAAAAAAAAAAAAAAAAAAAAA